>NC_064853.1:101607844-101868600 GCF_024139225.1 Suncus etruscus
GTCCTATGTCTTGGTTTCTGTCTTGTCTCTGCCTTGATTTCACCAGGCTCTCAACTCTGTCTCCTTTCCTCAGGAGCTTCCTGAGCTCTGCCTGGTTCATCTTCTTATCCCACATTGTCTGGAAGCATTCTCAAGACAAGAAGTTGGAGGGCAATAATAAAGCTAACTTAATTTGTTTCTTTCTTTTTGAGGGGAGGTTTTTGGGTCACACTCGGCAGGTTCAGGGGTTACTCTTGGCTCTGTGCTCAGAAATCGCTCCTGGCAGGCTCGGGGGACCATATGGGCTGTCAGAATTTGAATTGTTGTCCTGAATAGTCTACATGCAAGGCAAATGCCCTATGCTGTGCTATCTCTCCGGTCCACTTCATTTTTCTCTTTCTCTTAGTCATGACTATTCTCAAATACTATATTTTGAAAACTGTTCTTTCATGTATTTAAAATTTTTTAAATTTTATTCATTATTAAATATAGTCCCCATTATTCCAATTTGGTCTGATGTGTCAGTACTATAAATAGATCTTTATTCAACTTAATTTGTCAGTCTGTTTACAGATAAAATAAAATTTCTAATAAAAATTTGTGAATTATATAATGATGAGTCTCTACAAGAAATTCTCAAGCATTAGATAATTTCTTTTTTAAAAAATAAGTTATATATAGTAAAGTATACATATTTTAGTTAACATTTAATGGATTTTTATAGATCTTTACTTGTTTGTCCCCATTCATGGTATAAACACTTTGATTACTTTATAAATTTCTTTTGATAAAATTTTAATAAGTAGCTATAAAAAATAAGCTGATGCGTGTGTGATAGGACAACCTGGTCTTAAGTCAAGTTGTCCTTTCCTCATTGTCATATCAAAACTGGCACAAGTTGGTGCCAGAGCAGTGTTATAAATATCCCAATGGAGCTTAGTTACTGGTGGTGTTGCCTGGACCTGTATCAGTTCTACGTCTGGGACCTGGGTTTTGGGATTGGACTAATACTGTCCAATCTCCTGGAGACTGCATTGTATCCACATTACACATGTTCAGGATGGGAGGTACCCTTCTGCTATAAAAAGTGTGAGTTCTTATCCCTAGAAGATAAGATCTTGTTTCTGTGTCTATGGTTTCCCCCTTTTTTTACTGTGCCCATACAAAAACGTATGGTGTCATACTGTGTTGCTGGTGCTATTCTGGGTAAGGATGACAGGCTGCACACACAGTCTCTGTGGTCTGGTTTTGATCTGAGCTTTTATCCTAGTCAAGGCTTTTTGAACCAAGCAGGACCAAAAATAGTAAGGATAGAGAAAAGATGTATATATTTGAATAGAACAAATGAATAAAACTGAGTTAAAAAAAAAGGTATTCGAATAAAACAAGTGGTGGAGGAGGCTACCTGTATATTTAGGAATACACATCTTAAGATGTATTATTATACAGGTATATAGGCAATATAAGACACCCAATTAGGTCTTTAGATATATTCTTGTGGGGAGTAAAAGCCAAGGTACTTTTCGTATCACAGGCCTTGGAATTGAGTTTGAGATATGCTTTGTGGCATTACAGAACCCTATAGTGTCCTTGAGCTGGGGGTCAGAAGAGGTATAGTCCTTTGAACTGTGAAAAATAAGAGCACCAACAACAGAAAACTGACTTTGACAACCGTGACTGAACAGAACCTACCTTGGGACCAATAAAGAAAACCCTACCCTAGGCTGTAGCCCAGGACTCCAACAACAACAACAGCAACAACAAGATGTCTATTGCAGAGGCCCAACCTGGACAACAGAGACTGAGCAGAACCTTTGGATCCAAAATATCCTAGGCTTCGGTTTAGAGGCTGAATGAAAACAGGGAGCAAGTGTTACAGAAGACTGAACACAGCAACAATGAGGGATAGGAACCTCTAGAACCGTAAAGACTCTATCCTAGAACCTGACCTATAACCTGCGCAAATACCAAGATCGCTATCTACAGTGGCTTGATTTTCTCACACATAACTGAGAGGAAAGTTTTCTGGCACCACAAAAAAGCCTTTGGGATGGGGTAACGAGTATATATGGAGCCAGGGGTTAATCCCATGATGGTATGCTTCAAGGATGGAGAAACCCTGAATCTCTTAGGCCACGGGAATTCCCTTTCTTCCCCAATGCTTACTGTGCCTATACAAAAAAAAAAAAAGTGGTGGGAAAGCCAAACCCTGCCACTCTAGCACCCCTACTTTTTCTTGTTTTGTTTTGATTTGTTAGTTTTTGACCTTATTTTCCTTCTCTTTTTTATTCCACTTTTCTTTTACTTTTTCACTCTTGTGGTTATTATTTGGTGATTTATTTTGATTTTTATTTGCTGGGTGCATATTTTTTCTTTGTTCTTCCATTATTTTTCCCTCTTTCTTTTTTGGTAGTTGTTACAAATTTTTTTCTTTCTTTTTTCTTATCCTTTTTATCTCCAATGATGGTGGAATGGATGCTCAATCTACAACAAGCTGTAAAGTGGAGACCAGTTGTACTAGCATTCTGGGGGGTAATGGAGGAAGATATGGGATTCATGCTGGGAACAGTGGTGAAGAGAGAACAGCACTGGTGGTGGGAATGCCCCCTCATTCATTGTCACTATGTACAATAAATGATGCAGTGAAAGATTTGTAATGCACTTTGGACACAATAAAAATAAAAAAATAAGCTGATGCATTTTCAGTTGAACTAGGGAAGCAAAGTGTTAGGAATAGACCCTCTGTTACTTTGGCTCTTAATTATATTTTATCATGTGACAACTTTTGCCCTAGTAGACAGATATAAATTCTCAAGAACATGCATTACTGAACCTCAAGACTAGGCTGAATTTCACAAATAGAAAAGGAACAATGATTCACTGATGCACATTATTTAGGGAGCTCAGTGATCCTCCTCCTGAGAGTTATGGTGTGCCTCACTCTATAATACAGTTTCTATCCTGGATCCACAAATATTCATTTCTGAGTTTGTTACATATTATTGCTAAAATAAATAAGAGATAAATATTGATAGAACAATTTTAAAATGTTATATTTATACTGCACTATTTTTTTTAATTTTATTGAGACCATTGTGATTTACAAGTCTTTCAGTTGAATTTCAGGCATATAGTGACAATGAATGAGGGCCATTCCCACCATCAGTATTGACCTCCATCCACCACAGTTACCAGCATGTATTTTATACCTTCATTCTATTAGTGTATCAGGTCCATTTTGTGTTCATCATGTTATAGTTTGGGTATTTTGATTCTATTAATGTTAACTTTGGCTTGGCTTGGGTTTGTAGATCTGACTTTTTTCTTTACTCAATGCTTGGCCCCTGGGTCCTATTCACTTTTTTTTTCAATTTGTAGAAAGATATGGAAATATGTGGTCAAGCAAAATGATTCAAATTCTAAGGTTCTATGAAAAAGGCAGGAGCCATTATCTAGAAGATAAAAAAATCAGATGTGGCAAGATTTTTTTTTTTATTTTGCATAGGCACACTAAACGTTAGAGAAATTAGAAAGGTAATTTCCTTGGCCCAAGAGATAAAGAGTGTGTCTACCCATGAAGCATACTGTCATAAGATCGAGTACAGGTTCCAGGCATGTTGGCTGTCCAATCTCAAGGTCTTTATGGTCCCAGGAGAAATTCTGTTTAGTTACAGTTATCGAAGTCAATCTTCTGTAATTAGAGATCTTGGTTTTTGCACAGGTCCTAGAATGAAGCCTAGGGTAAAGTCTTTCTTTATGGCCCCAGGAAAAGTTCTATTCAGTCCTGGTTGGTGTTTGTTGTAGTCAGTCTTCTGTAATTAGAGATCTTGGTTTTTGCATAGATCTTGAGATAAAGCATTTTCTAATTCATCTCACAGTTAGGTGCTAATGTAGGACAACCTGCCATTAGATTTAGATATTGTTTCCTCATTGTCAGGGGGTCATATGCACCTACCCTGGAGCAAGTTGATGCCAGAGAGTAATATTAAGGCTTCCCCTGTGGGGGGGGGGGAGTTTGATTCCTTCTGCTGATGCAGGAAATTGTGCCAGTTCTGAGGTTGGAATCTGGGGTTTGGGGTGGACAGTCAATGTCCAATTGTTTGAAGCTTAATTTAAGTCTTCATGACTAATATTTAGGGTGGGAAGCACCCCTGTACTATATAATTTATGGTTTTTTATCCCTATTAGGTTAAGAGCTTTTTTCTATACATAAGATTTTCCCATTTTAGTCTGCCTATGCAAAAAAGAACAATGCCATATTATATTGTATTTGGGGTTAAAAATAACAAGCTATACAGTCTTTATGCTGTGGTTTTGGCCTGAACTTGTATCCCAAGCAAGACTTTTCTACTAACATTTCCTACTAAGCAGATAAAAAAAGGAATGGGATAGCTACTTCTACATATGGGGATAAACACTAAGAGTTATAAGTAATAGCAAAATGCATCTACAGAAACATATAAAGAAAATAGAGATATCCCCTTTAATTCTTTTGATATAGTATGAGTGGGGATAAAAACCAGGACACACTTTCATCCTGCTCTGTGATGTTGTGGAGACTGGGAAATGGATTGTAGCCGTCAGGGATCAGGTAATGTCCTCAAGCTGGGGTTTCCTCTGTAGCCAAATTTGGTAACAAGCAACAGTCCATGAAGAGGGGAGGTGAGAGAAAAAAGGCCTCATAATATGTGTCAGCAGGGTATATAGTTGCATCTTCTTGCTAGGGCAAGAGACAGGGTGCTGAGAGGGTGACTTTTCACTTTGTGAGCTGGGGAACAGCTTTCTGGGGAAGAAGGAAGATTCTGGCTCCTGAGGAGTTAAGAACTGAGGGTAAAGAGTTAAATAGGGAGAGACAATGGATCAGGGTTGAGGGGGTAGGAGGATAGGAAGGTTTTTTTTTTTTTAAGGCGTTGAATGGGTGGTGGAGTAGGAATAATATATAACAGGGACTATATACAATATAGGGAAGGATTATATACAATATAGATTAGACAAACAAAGGAGTCCACCACATACATTCTTACACCACTTGTAGACAGATATTTGAGATCTATTTGTAGGTTGTAGTTGGAGG
The DNA here is from genome assembly GCF_024139225.1 of Suncus etruscus. Lineage (NCBI taxonomy): Eukaryota > Metazoa > Chordata > Mammalia > Eulipotyphla > Soricidae > Suncus > Suncus etruscus. The sequence goes on from NC_064853.1 coordinate 101,612,898, forward strand.
ACTGATCCTGGTAGGATGGGTCTGAGTCTTAAAATAAAGAATGGCCAGCATATCAGAGGGGACTTGTTTTCCAGTTTCTAGGCTCTTCATCAATGATGGGGGTGAAATTTGCTAAATAGAGCTTTCCTGGTTATATTATGCATGGAGTATTTTAGGATAGACATAATTTTCATGTCTAGAGTATTAAGCAATACGCTAGTGAGCACTATAAGAGGAGTCTACCCCATGTAGTAAAGTCTTCCGTGTCTTGTACGTTCATGTTCCTTATCTTTCTGAAAACTGAGAGCATGGGTATTATGATAAAATAGCGACATAGTTTGAATTGAAAGAAAAGAAATAGAAAAAATAAATATATTAATAATTTGCAAGAACATACTCAATGAACGGGGCCTGTAACAAAAGTCTATGGTTTGCAGTTACCTATTTCAGTGATCTTTATAGACATAAGCATTAGATCATAATAGCTGATATAATGAAAAATAAATGGATCAATTGGAGTATTTTGTCAAAACATTGTCATATAACCATTGTATTTAGAATCTAATATAGACTAATAGAAAGAGCACTGACAGATAGAGCACTGAAATGCAATGATTAGGGTGACCACCTATATCTCCAAGAACCTCTGTAGACAAAGAAGTTGAAGAGTTATTTTATACATAATAAAATTAAGGGATACTATACATTCTATGTACATATACATACATGCATACATATATATACATATATATGCATACATTTTATACATTATATATACATATATATGTATATACATACATAATGAGCACTGCAGTGGGAGTCTCTGGTTTCCAATCTCACTCTGTGCCTATTACTGTGAATAAAAACATTAGAACATTATTAGAGGTCTTTGTAGTGAAAGGTTGATTGAATATCTGTTCATTCTAAATAGTTGCCATAGTTGCAGGTTTCTTTGTAGTATAAAAGTGAGTAAAGGCTTTATGATTCTTTTCTTCCACTTGATATGTTTCCTTCTTCTATCTATGCCCTGGCAGCTATGGTGTTTGGAATATCTACCCTTTAGATCATTGTGTTTCCTCATGGAGTTATTCTAAATACCATATATAAGTGAGGCCATTCTATATTTATCCTTTTTCTTCTTCTAGCTCACTTAATATAATGTAATATTTTCTAGTTCCATTTATGTTGCTGCAAATTGCATGATTGTTTCATTTCTTACTGCTATGTAGTATTCCATTGTTTATATGTACCACATACTTTTGGATGAATTTTTTTTTATCCTGGGGATAAATACTCAATAGAACGGTTGCTGGGTCATATGGCAGCTCAATTTTGAGTTTACTGAGAGTCCTCCATATTGTTTTCCATGGGAGTTAGACCAGGCTGCATTTTCACTAGCAGTGGATGAGAGTTCCTTCTTACCACATCCCCACCAACAGAGATTGGTTTCATTATTATTATTTTTATTTTATTATTATTATTATTATTATTTTTGGTTTTTTGGGTCACTCCCGGCAGTACTCAGGGGTTACTTCTGGCTGTCTGCTCAGAAATAGCTCCTGGCAGGCACGGGGGACCATATGGGACACCGGGATTCGAACCAACCACCTTTGGTGTTGGATCGGCTGCTTGCAAGGCAAACGCCGCTGTGCTATCTCTCCAGGCCCCTGGTTTCATTATTTTTAATCCTCACTGGTGTAAGCTGGTACCTCATTGTCTTGATTTGGATTTCCCTGATGATAAGTGATGCTGAACATGTTTTCATGTGTCTGTTGGCCATCTGTTGGTCTTCTTCAAAGAAGTGTCTGTTTATTCTCCCAATTTTTGGAATTTTTTTAGGTTTGTGGAGCTAGCTTTATGAGTACATTGTATATCCTAGATACCGAACCTTTATCTCATTTGTTGAGTATACTGCACATTATTGCCAAACATAACATAATCTCTTCCCAACATTTTGTTTCCCCTTTGACTCTTTATCCTTTTACCCTTATTTGGGGGGGGCACACAGAAGTGCTCAGAGATTGCTCCTGCTTTGCACTCAGAAACTTTTTCTGGCAGGCTTGAGGCTTGGGGCACCATATGAAATACCAGGGATTAAACATGGATCAGGGACATAAAAGGCAAACACCCTACCTGCTATGCTACTGTTCTGTCCTCTATTCTTTATTTTAAACTTTACAGTATCTTATTGTTCATATGCTCTAACCACTGTGGGCACTATATTTTCTAAGTGCCAAACTGTCTCTGAATCATAATATCTCTTGTTGTCCAACCCCAGTCTATCAGAATTCACATCCAGTCCTTATATGTTTGGGTTCCTGTATATCCCCCTGGGGGACATACAAGTTATACTAATTTCTCAAATTAGCTTTACCTGATCCAGTGCAAAACACTAGCAACAATAAGTTCTGAGGTGATAGAGTGGGTTGAGGCCAGAGGGCAAATGTCTTTTTCATTCTAGACTCTGGTCCTATACCTCACAAATATTTTAATTAGAAAATTTGGTTATCTTTATATATATTATTTCATAGTTAAAATATCTCCATTATGAATTTTCTGCTCCTCATTTTGCTTATTTATTGGGTTTCTATTTTAAAAGAATCATTGCATATGAATTCTTTATGTAGCTGAGATATTAAGAAATACCTGCAAAATTTCTGCAAAATCTTTGTTAAATTTTTCTCTTTGGCTTTGCCATATAAAAGATATGTTTTCTTAGTGTAAGGTTTACACCCATAAATAAGAAAGGCCAAATTTAATGTGTGTACTGTTGTCTTATCTTTACATAGTCTATAATATGTTTTCTCAGGCAGTTTAAGTCCCTCTCTGGAATGCTCAGATTAGCAGCTAAGAATGTATATAAGGGGAGGGAGAAATTGAATCCCTCTGTGACTGGAATAACTAATAATATTTTCTTCCTGATTAGGCTTTGTAGTCCACTCGTCATTTATATTCTAAAATATTTATTGAACATCTACTCTCTGCCAGGCACCACTGTCTGGGACATTCTGGTCCTGGCTTAACAGACACTGAGATTTAATTGAGGTTTGATGAGATAGATGAACTGTACACTTTATCATTAAAGCTTAGTATTACCTTAATCCCATTCTTGGAGCTATTAACTTTAGGGTCTCTGTAGAAAATTTTAAATAAGGAAGACAGATATAGTCTCTGATTCTCTGGGCCTTCCCTGAACACCCAGGAGTTCAGATAAGATTATAGTAAGGCAGACAAGTAAAGGTAAATTAGAATGGAGCAGAATATGCAATGAAGGATGCAGAATAGCAAAGTAGAGGTCTTGAAGGTACAGAACAGGACACCTTGAAGAAGCAGAAAACTTGAGGAAACAGAAAACCTTGAGGAAACCTTCTTGAGAATAAAGAATAACTAGAAACTAGAAATATTAATAGCTGAAAGGAGGGATGGAGATCAGAGTTTATCAAGTCAAGAGCGCAAAAGAACAAAAGAAAAGAGATATGAAAGTGAAAACTTGTGGCTTCCTAGAATAGTTTGATAAATTTACTAAATATTATCATTACTATTCCTTGAGCTATTTTGACTACTCCTTTAATTACTTATTCCTTTGCAAAGGGGAGTTGGCTTCAAAATTAAGACATTTGGTTTTTACTGCCAGTTCTGTTAACAGCTTTATAACGAGAGAGCTCCAGGATCCACTCCGGACCTTTATTTTTTTTTTCATGAACTTGGGAACAAACAGGATCATCTCTTAGTACAATTTCTGTCACTGTGTCTCCTGTCTTGGGGAAATGATAGTTGAATGAAATCTGGTCCTCTTTACTTTTCATCCATCATATATGCCTAATATTCCAGAAGCTCATACCTCCAGAAAACTCAGGTAGCTAGTATCTGAGTAAAGATCTTTTTTACCCTTTGCTTCACTTAGTCCTGCTCTATAACATTTAAACTTATGTGCTAGAATTTTTTGGAAAGTAGATAGAGAATGTTTGGGGGGATTCTCCAGGCAGTGCTTATACATGATGGACCCTTGGCTAATATTCATTGAAGTTTCATTGAGGTTTGATGAGATGGATGAACCATACAACCTGTCAATAAAGTTAAGTATTATCCTAACCACATTCTTTAAGTTATTAAAAATGTCAAGGCTAGGGTGATTTATTTGCTCATTCTATGAAAATATTGCCAAGACAGTATGTATAAAAAATGTTCAGGGCTTAAATGATAATGATTTATCTCTCTGGATTCATCTTGAGTTTAATGGCAATGAGTATTTCTGAAGTGGCCTGCCCCTGTCAATTCTTTGGTCTTTCAACACCATTTTTGTTCCTAAGAGAAATGGGAGTTTGCTGTTGTGACTGGTAGTTCAAGAGCTGATGCAAATTTATTCCCCAGCAGGCTTCCTGTCTACCTTGCTATGGATGATCCCAAGTTGCTGGCCAGGCATGACTTTTTACTTTAGATGCTATTGTCTATGGGTTCTCTCAAAGAGGCATGACAGAGCTTTTGACCTGCACAGAAACCAGAAAAATGTGGTTCCAGCTCCGACATAGCATGTCTCCCAGGAGAATTATAAGAAAAAGAAACTGCAGGAGTTTTGGGAAGCAGTGGGAATTAGAATTATTTGTTCTGGGAATAAATGTTCACATTGTGCTACTTGTTTTTGACTTATAGTTGTGGATTGGATTTGTGATGGACCAAGCCTTATGGAACTGCTCCTTGAACCTCAGCTATGGCTTCTCTAAAGTACACAGAAGGCATATGCCTCTGTGGATATGTATGCTGGACTGCACATTCCACTGGGCAGACTTGCACAAATAGCTTTGCACAGCTGCAGCCACGCATCCTGCACAGAAACACTTGGTTTAAAAAAATCATCTTGCTGCTTTTTAATAACTATGTGATTAAAAACCACGTGAAAAATGACAATTGTTAACACATAACCAGCCTTGCAAGTTCATATTCAGCTTCAGCCAGGATTTTTTTTCCAATTCTCTATGCAGCTGATCCTTGGCGCCTACAGTGGGTATCCTCTGGGCCCACCACCACCAGATGCTTTATGTGGGAGAATTCTCTAGATACTGGTCTCAGGCGCCCAGACTTTGCACAATACTCCCAGTGTTCAGTACCGCTCTTGGGCTCTTGGGGGCACCAGAGCTTGCACATAGCAAAGTGGATGCTTCCTGAGACAAAAGAGGAAGATTGGGCTGCCAATTTGACTTAATATTGTGTAAGGTCTGTCTGTGGCAGAGGAGACCAAATACAAACCCGTATCTGAATGTTCGTTGTTCTGGTTGTTTGGATATTACTTGGTGGGGGCTGGTGGTAGTCCACAGTTTTCAAGGTGATGGAGAGCTGGATTCTGGTACATTTCGTACTGAAAAGCCCAGTCCAACTAGTGGCTGGGTAAAAGGATCCGTGTTAGGAAGCTGCTTTCTGCACCTACTCTGTGCTGCGGAAGAGTTGAATTTATCAGAAAAACAAAAGGCCAGTGAAGAGGAGATGAGAAAACATCTCATCTCAAGAGGAAACAAGCAATAGGAAAAGGAAAGGAAGAGCAGAGCAGAATGCACGCTAGGATATGCAATCAAGAGTCAGGCAGAGAAGAGCTAATGTATGGTGATTGTTCTAACCAGTGTTGTGGGTTTTGGAGCAAAACAATTTGTAGGAAGCAAACTTCCCTAAATGTGAGTACTTAATAGAGAAGAAAACAGAAGGATTGATAATGGAAATTAGGCTAATGAATAAACAAGCTGCTTAAAAAATGGGCTTCTCTCACAGTCCGTTATTTTTAACTTAGTGGCAATTTGCATACTAGTTAATTTGCATATATTAAATACTGCTCTCCTTCTCCTTCCCACCTCCTCCACTTCAGAATAACATTTCATTACGGTGCTGCTGGGCCCGAGGACTCAAAGACTCTGGAGAGTTTATTAATTTATCCAACACATGCTGTGTACATTTTTATCACTTGCTGCACAGTGGACCTGGTATCTTTGAAGTCATTAACAACACAAGGGGTGTTCTGCTTGAGGTATGCAAAAGAATGAGAAAACTAGCCTACAAAAATGTATCCCCCAAATAGGGAAAAACATATTTGGTTTATGTTCTTTCTATGAAGAAAAAATGAGCAAAGAATGATTTGACGGTATCAGGGCACCTCTATTTGATATAATGCTTTATTTTTTTTTAAATAAAACTGATTCCCAGCGGGATATTTCTGCTCTAAAACAACTAGTCACCAGACCCAGAAGTGGCAGGATCATGCTTTGTGACTGTGAGGTTAAGTTTGATCCTTGGAACCTTCCTCCAAATGCCAAGTTCATCAGCTCTGGGCTCCCAGGGGCCAGAGCAGACTGTGGTTACCTCTGGTGTGGAATAGCCAAGAAGTAGAAGCATCATAACCATTGCAACCCATGGGCATCATACCAACAATCACAATCACAAAAGGAAAGGAAAAAAATCATTGCAAAAGCAGCAACTAATTGCTCTTGTCATTTTTCTAGTTGCTGCCCAAGGGAAAAAATATGCATTACTGCTGATGAGAATTGCAGCCAGGAAATTAGAAGAATAGGTGCCTTACCCTGTGCTTCCCAGAGTCATGCCAACTGCTGTTCTCTGACTGCACTGTTCTTTGTTCAGTTTCTCTGGAGACAACCCTTTTCCTATGGTTTCTACCTCAGTGGAAACATGTAGCTTGAGCTCAGTTAATTCCTGAGTGGATCAATTAATTGTTTTCTAGTCTGAGGAAGACCACTATGCTATTTTTGGTGGTTTCTCCAAGTGGTCAGTGCTGGCCCAGTTGCTTTCATCCTGCACTCATATTCCAACATTCTCCTCCCAGTTTTGCCATTGGTTCCATTGGCTCCTAAAGAGAGGAGAAGCTTGTGCATACTTGCTGAGAATTTATATAGTTTTTTCCTCAGGTGCCAATGCAAATTAAAATGAATTCAGCTCTTGAATCATTTATTCCTCAAGTATTGTACAGGTGTACTATGTGCCAGACATTCTAGAAATTGGTGATAAGGAGGTGATATTCTAGTGAGCAGGGACAGACAATAAGCTTATAAATGAGAAATAACTACAATGATGAAAGCATTATAAATGATAAGAGAGATGAAAGTGAGATGATGGGATAGTGAGTACTAGGAGGGAGTACAGTGCATCCATACTTTTGCTGGGGTCATTAGGGACAACCTCTCCTAAAAAAATGACTTCTTTTTAATGCTTCAATTTTTCAATGTTTCCTCACTCAGTTTCAAGGAGATATCTGACTTGAAGTTCATGGCTTTTTGAAGCAGCTACCTTGCAGAACGTCATACTGTTTGAGTGATCTTTTAGCTAATTCACATCCTGTCTCTGTACCAAACTCCTTTGGAGTAGAAAGTGAAGTGACTCAGCATGCAGACACCTTGAGTTTGTGGCTTTGGGTAGTTTACAAACTCCTTTGCATTTTAGTTAACCAATCTGCAAAGTGGGTATCATAAAGGTAAAATATCTGAAGTTAATAAAGTTTCAATAAATGTGCCAAGTTTTATTGCCCATAATATATAGACTTTCCTTACTCCATTACTCCAATGGATAAGGATCTAGCCCATGAATGTGGAGCGTGGAGACTTTTTATGTAGGGTATTAAAATAGAGTAAAAAATCATCCAAGAGCAGCCTCTAAATCACTTATGGTTTGAGTAAAGGTATCAGTCTTGTATTTGAAACCCAGATCCACTAACTTACTAACATTATTATCCTGGAGCAAGTTACTTAATCTGATTATGACTCAGTTGGCTCATTTATAATACAAGGGTAATAATAGTGTCTACCTTACTGGGTGTTATAAGGATTAATGAGACAATGTCTGAAAAGCATGTAATGCATGAATGTTAGCTGCTATGATTAAAATTATTTAACTGGCTGGCCAGTGATAATAACCCATTTGATCCCCCTGATTAACAAGTGAAGGTTAAAGTCTAAACATACTGTATTGATTTTATTTGCCAAATTATTCTCAAACTCTAGACCACAATGCTGTTTGAATATAACTTTCTGTAGCACAATGCCTTTATTATAATTGAACCACCCATCTTTTCTCCCTCGGCAATAATATTCTATTCCTATTCCTCCCTCTCTCCTTTAAGCTCTCCATCACATGGCAGACACAGAATCTTCTGGTTATATTATCACAGATTATTTTGCATTCTGATGTATATAAGGATATGCATCAACTTTCAATGGCTTTTCAAAAAAAATTTAAAGATCATTCTATGGGCCTACAAAGCCTTAGTTAACCAGTCTTTTTGTTATGTATACAATCTTGGTCACCATTTCTATCCTCCATGCCTACTCCTCTGCTGCCGTACTGACTTTTGTGTGTGTGTTTCTATATATGGAAGCTTATTTCTGCATGGAAATCTTGTGGTACACTATTTTTTTGCCAAAAAATATATTATTTGGGGGGCTGGAGTGATAGCACAGTGTTTGCCATACATGTGGCTGACCTGGGTTTGATCAGAGTGATTTCTGAGTGCAGAGCCAAAAATAACCCTTGAGTATGGCCCCAAAAAAACCACTTTTATTGACTGCTTTGCAATAATTATATACTTATTTACTACTCATTTTATTCTATTTGTTTTATTTACTTATATAGGGTTTTTGCTCAGTGGTACTCAGGGACTAATTCTGTTCTATGCTTAAGGGTTGCATGTGATAGTGCTCTAGGGAGCCTAGGTAATGAGAGGATTAGACCTGGGTCAGCTGCATAAAAGGCAAGTGATTTGACTCTTGTACTATCTCTGGCATTAAATTAAAGCTTTATTTTGATGTCAATTAATAAAAAATGCTCACAATACTAGTTTTAATATAAAATGTTTTTTGCTTTGCCATTTAGTTAATTAAAAAAAACTGTAAAAAGTGATATCCTGAAATTCCCTGTCATAATGCTGTGATGTGGCTACCATAGCATGAGATCTCCTATCCCCATTTCAGACCAGGAAGAGTTAAAGGGAAGCAAATAAGGTAGTATTTATATGGGGGATGGGGGAAATACTCGATTGCATTGCCAATTTTTATCACACAGTGTCATATTGTACAACTTCTTTCTTCCAAAAAGGCCACAATGGTGTATTTAACCATATAGACTGTGCTGTGACCCAAAAAGCATCATAGCTGGATACTTTTCACTGGGTACATTGTGACCTTGAATGAAATAAGGAAGAAGTGAATATAGTGAGGCCTGTCATAGATAGTTTCTAAAATTTTTTAGGTTATAATCTTATCCATTTTCTCCCCAGAGAGACTTCTGCTGAACATTTTACCTAAGTACAATTTCCTACCCCATTATTTTCTCTCAAAACTCTTCTGGTTTTCTTGTAACACTTTTTTAAAATGACATAATAGTTTCCTTTTATTTTAGTCAAATATTGATTTACCACTGGTTTCCAATATTAGAATATTTTGGGAGTATAGCTTCACAACTTTAAATATGTTTAAGTGTCACTGCACTAAACTAATAAAGATATAGGATTATGACAGTGACCACTCTATTTACTCTTCCCCCTTCAGGCCCTGCCCCTCAAGGAACAACAGTATATTTCACAGAGCCTAAGAGTTTTCTTGAGTTTTGCCAATTCTTTTACTTTTCTCATTTATATTTCATACATGAGTGAAACCATCCAATAATTGTCTTTCTTTTCCTTAACATAACTTCTTTTTTTTATAATTTCTCTTTTTAATCCCCATGGTCACAAAATTGTTCATAGTTGAGTTTCAGTCATCAAATGTACACTGCCTCTCACCAGTGAAACTTTCCCTCCACCAATGTTTCCTATCTCCTTACTCCTTCAACTTCTGCCTGTCATAGATAAATGCATTCATTTTTTCTCTCTCTCACTGTCATTGTCATAGTAGTTGTTAGTGAAGCTATTTCTCTAACTGCACTCATCACTTTTTGTAGTAAGCTTTCATATCATGGGCTGGACCTTCCAGCCCGCATCTTTTATATTTCTGGGTATTATTACCATATTATTACCATGCTGTCCTTTTTTTGGTAAATTATATATATATATATATATATATATATATATATATATAAACACCATGATTACAACACGTTTATAGTTAGGCTTCAGTCATAAAAAGACTACCCCATTCACCAGTGTAACATTCCACCATCAATGTCCCAAATTGCCCTGTACTTCACTCCCTGCCTGTATCAAGACAGCATTCTATTTCACTCACTACCATTGTCATGATACAACTACATTGTCATGATACACAAATACATACAGTATAGTTATTTCTCTAACTAAACTTACCACTCTGTGGTAAGCTTCATATTGTGGGCCATTCCTTCCAGTCCTCATCTCTATTGTCTCTGGGTATTATTACAAAAATATCTTTTACATTTCTTTTTTGTTTGTTTGTTGATTAGTACAAAGTGTCCATCCTTGCCCCATTACAACTTTTCTGAGTCTAAAGTTTGTGTTGTCTGATGATATGGCCACCCCAGCTTTTTTAAGGGTGTTGTTTGCTTGGATGATTTTCCTCCAGCTTTTGATTCTGAGTCTATGTTTGTTCTGACTATTCAGGTGTGTTTCTCGTAGGCAGCAGAAGGTTGGATTCATCTTTTTGATCCATTTAGCCACTCTGTGTCTCTTATTTGATGCATTTCGTCCATTGACAATGAGAGAAATGATTGTCACTGGATTTAATGTCATCTTTGTGTATAAGTTTGGTGTGTCTGTTGGTCTGTCTTGTCTTAAAGTAGACCTTTCCGTTTTTCCTTTAAGACTGGTTTTGCATCTGTAAAGTTTCTGAGATGTTGCTTATCCGTGAAGTTATATATCCTTCCCTCAAACCTGAAAGTGAGTCAGGCTGGGTACAGTATTCTCGGTGAGGCATCCATTTCATTCAGTCTTGTCACAATATCCCACCACTGTCTTCTGGCCTTGAGAGTTTCTTGTGACATGTCTGCTGTAAATCTTAAGGATGCTCCTTTGAATGTGATTTCCTTTTTTGATCTTGCTGCTTTCAGTATTCTATCTTTATCTGTGAGATTCATCATTGTGACTAGGATGTGTCTTAGGGTGCTTTTTTTTATTGGGTCTTTTTTAGCTGGTACTCTTTGGGCTGCAGGATTTTATTTCATGCAGTCTTTAGCTCTGGGAGTTTCTCTGTGATGATGTCTTTGACTGTTGATTTTTCCTGTGTATCTTGTTCCTGGGCCTCTGGGACTCCAATGATTCTTATGTTTTTTCCTATTGAAGTTTATCAAAGATTTCTATTTTAATCCATTCACATTCTTTGAGTACTTTTTTCATTGTCTGATCATTTGCCTTAAGGTTCTTTTCCAATCTCTTCTGCTGTATGGATTTGTTCTGCATTTCATCTTCTAGTTCACTGATTCTGTCCTCAGCTGCTGTTACCCTATTAGAGAGGCTTTCCATTGAGATTTTCAGTTCAGCTACCATGTTTTTCAGATCTGTTATTTTAGTTTGGAGTTTTCTGATTTCTGTCTTTGTGTTCTGTTCAGCTAGAGCTATGCTTTCTTTTATTTCCATGAGGATCCTCCATATTTTTATTCTAAACCCCTTATCTGAGAGATTAATCAGATGGTTGGCATTTTTTGGGTCATCAGCATTGCCATCTTCATTTAATATTTCTGATGTTGGGGTACCTTGTTTCCTTATTGTCATACTTGCTGTGTGTTTTTTTCTATATTTTATTGGGAGTTCATTTACTAGAGATGTGCTTACCCAACCTGCTCAGGTGTTGTTTTAGGACCTGAAGCACTCAGGAGCCCTCAGCAGTGGTGTCTATGGTGGAAATCTGGATGGGTGTCCAGGGCACCTCAGACTCTTTGCTTTCTTCAGGGATTCTGTGAGGAGGTTGGTCTCAAACCCATTCCGCTTAGGCACCCATAGTAAATTTTCTTTTATATTTCTTAAAACCCGTAAATGAATGAGACTATTCTGTCTATCTCTCTTCCTCTGATTTACTTAACTCAGCACAATAGTTTCCATGTCCATACATGCATAGGAAAATTTCAGGATTTCATCTCTCCTGACAGCTGCATAGTATTCCATGGTATATATGTACCACAGTGTCTTTAGCCATTCATCTGTTGAAGGACATCTAGATTGTTTTCAGATTCTGGCTTTTGCAAATAGCACTGCAATGAATCTAGGTGTGCAGAAGGCCTTTCTGTGTTGTATTTAGTGTTCCTAGGGTATATTCCTAGTAGTGGTATAGCTGGATTATATGGGAGCTCAATTTCCATTTTTTGAGGAATATCCGTATTGTTTTCCATAAGGGCTTGACTAGACAGCATTCCCAGCAGCATTGAATGAGAGTTTCTTTCTCTCCACATCCCTGCTAGCACTGATTGTTCAGGTTTTTTTGTGATGTGTACCAGTCTCTGTAGCATGAAACGGTACTTCATTGTTGTTTTGATTTGCATTTCTCTGATATTAGTGATTTGGAGCATTTTTTCTGTAACTTTAGGGCATTTGTATTTCTTCTTTGAGGAAGTGTCTGTTCATTTTTTCTTCCCATTTTTTGAAGGGGTTAGACTTTTTTTTTGTTACGTATGGTCAGTACCTTGAATATTTTAGATATTAGGCCCTTATCTGATAGGTATTGGGTGAATGGTTTCTTCCATTATGTGAGTGGCCTTTGTATCATAGTTACTATTTCCTTTGAGGTGCAGAAGTTTCTCAGGGTAACGTAGTTCAGTTTTTTGGTTGTTTTTTTTTTTTTTTTGCTTCCACTTGTTTGGAGAGTTATGTTTTCTTGTTAACGATGCCTTTAGTCTCAATGTCCTGACGAGTTGTTCCACACCACTTATTGAAGGGGCTTTACTTGCATCAATTTGCATTTCTTTTCTCTTTATGAAAGATTAATTGATTGCACATCTGAGGCACATTCTCTGAAGACTCAAGTGTATTCCACTGATCTGAGGGTCTGTCTTTATTTCAGTATCAGGCTGTTTTAATGACTATTGCTTTATAGTTCAATTTAATGTTGTGGAAAGTGATGACTCCCATATTCTTTTTTCTAAGGGTTGTTCTAGCTGTTTGTGGGTGTTTATTGTTCCAAATGAATTTCAGAAATTCTTTAAAGAATGTCATGGGTATCCTTAGAGGAATCGCTTTAAATTTTTACAATTCCTTGGGATGTATTGACATTTAAATGATGTTAAGTCTCCTAATACATGAAAAGATATGTATTTTTATTTCCTTTTGTCCTTTTTGATTTATTGAAGCAGGGTTTTGTAGTTTTCTTTGCATAGGTCTGTCACCACTTTAGTTAAGTTGACTCCAAGGTATTTGAGTTTGTGTGGCACTAATGTGAATGGATTGTTTTTATAATGTCCATTTTCCCCCTAATATTATTTGTGTATAAGAAGGCCATTGACTTTTGTGTGTTGATTTTGTAGCCTGCCATTTTGCTACATTAATCTATTATTTCTAGAAGAAAGACTCTACAGGGAGAACTTCTTCTTTTCTGATCTGGAGGCACTTGATATATTTTTCTTGTCTAAATGTTATGGCAAGAACTTCCAGCACTGTGTTGAATAGGAGTGGTGAGAGGGGACAGTCTTTTCTTGTACTAGATTTTGGAGGAAAGGCTTTTAGTTATCTCCATTGAGAATAATATTTGCCATTGGCTTGTGGTAGATGTCCTTGACTATATAAGGACAAGTTCTTCCATTCCCATATAGTTGAGAATTTTTCTTATGAATTGCTGTTTGACCTTATCAAATACTTTCTCTGCATCTATTGGTATGATCATATGTTTTTTATTTTTCTTTTTGTTGATATGGTGTATTATTTTGATTGATTTATGTACGTTAAAGCATCCTTGCATTCCTGAAATGAAACTGACTTATTCATGGTGTATGACCTTCTTGATGAGGCATTAGATCCTATTTGACAGGATTTTTGAGGATCTTGCATCTGTGTTCATCAGAGATATTGGTCAGGAGGGCTTTTTTGTTTTTGCTTTTGGGCCACACTCAGGGACACTAAGGGGTTACTCTTGGCTATGTGCTCAGAATTCCTCCTGGCTTGAGGAACCATATGGGATACTGGGGATCAAACCGAGGTCTGTCCTGGGTCAACTGCATGCAAGACAAGTGCCCTTCCACTATGCTTCCACTTCGGCCCAGTTTTCCCTTTTTTGTAGCATCTCTATCTGGTTTTGGTATCAGGGTGATGTTAGCTTCATAAAGACTTCATAAAGTCATAAAGACTATTTGGGAGTGTTTCTGTTTCTTCAATCTCCTAGAAGAGCCTGAAAATGAGAGTTGGCTGTTCCTCTTCAAAGGTTTGAAAGAATTCGTTTGCGAATCCATCTGGTTCTTGGTTTTGTCTTTGGGAAGACTTTTGATTATCATTTTAATTTTCTCTATAGTGATTAGTCTATTTATATATACTAGATCATCCTGGTTTAATCATGAAAGATTATGAGTCCAAGAATTTATCCATTTCTTCCAGGTTCTCATGTTTCGTGGCATAGAGTTTTTCAAAGTGGTCTTTGATTACCCTTTGAATCTCTGTAGTATATGTAGTGATATCACACTTTTTACTTCTAATCTAGTTTATTATTTTTCTCCCTCTCTTTTTCCTTGTGAGTTTAGCTAGTGGTTTATCAGTCTTGTTTATTTTTCAAAGAACCAAGTTTTACTTTCCTTGGTCTTTCAAAACAATTTTTTTTTTAATTTTCAGTTCATTGATTTCTGCTCTAAGCTTTGCTGTTTCTTTCTGTCTACCTTTTTTGGTTCTTTTTGTTGAGCATTTTCTAATTTTATAATCTGTGTCATTAAGCTATTTATGTAGGCCCCTTCTTCCTTCCTGATGTGTGCTTGCAAAACTATAAATTTTCCTCTTAGTATCGCTTTTTCTGTGTCCTACAAAATCTGATAATTTTGTTTTTATTTGCATTTGTTATCAGGAACCTTTGATTTTACTTTAATTTCATCTCTGACACACTAGTGAGCTTTTTAATTTCAGGGTGTTAAATTTTTTCTTCTGTGTCTCTTTGTAGTTTACTTCTAATTTCAGAGCCTTGTGATCTGAGAAGACAGTTTGTACAATTTCTATCCTCTTAATTTTACGGAGGTATGTTTTATGGCCAGCATGTGGGAAAATGACCATGTGCTTTGGAGAACAATATGTCTCCAGTATTCTGGGATTGGAGTGCTATATATATACACATACATATATATATATACTCTTTCTTTTATTTCTCATTTCAGATTTAGTATATTGTTGTTGTGTTTCAGGCTCGTTGACCTATCAAGGGGTGACAAGGCAGTATTGATGTCCCCCACTATTATTGTGTTGCTATTGATGTCTTCTTTCAGATTTGTCAATAATTGTATTAAATATTTTGCTGGTCCCTCAGTGGGTGCATCTATGTTTAGGAATGAGATTTTTTCCTGTTGTACATATCCCTTGATTATTACAAAATGTCCATTTTTGTTTCTTATAATTCTTACAAGTAAAATTTTTTGTCATCTGATATTGATATAGTTGCCCAGCTTTTTCTAAGGGAGTTGTTTACTTGGATGATTGTCCTCCAGCCTTTTATTTAAGTTTATGTTTGTTTTGACTATTCAGATGTGTTTCTTGTAGGCAGCAGAATGTTGGATTTGAATCATCTTGCCACTCTATCTCCTAACTGGTGCATTTAGTCCATTGACATTGATAGAGATCATTATTATGGTATATTGTCATCTTTATGTAGAAATTTGGAGTATCTTTCGGTCTGTCTATTTCTAAAGTAGACATTTCCGTTTTTCTTTGAAGGCTGCTTTTTAGTCTGTAAAGTATCTGAGCTATTTTTTTTTATCCATGAAGTTCTGTATATTTCCTTCAAACCTGAAAGTGAGTCTGGCTGGGTGCAGTATTCTAGTTGAAACATTCATTTCATTGAGTTTTTTCCCACTATATCCCACCACTGCTCTTGGGCCTTGAGAATTTCATGTGACAGGTCTGCAGTAAACCTTAAGGATGCTCTTTTAAATGTAATTTCCTTTTTAATCTTGCTGCTTTCAGTTTCTATCCTTGTCTGTGGGATTAGTCATTGTAACTCAGGTGTGTCGGGGTGCTTTTCTTCAGATCTGGTACTCTTCGGGCATGCGGTCTTTATCTCTGGGAATTACTCTGCAATAATGTTTTTGACTGTTGATTCTTCCTGCGGTTTTTCCTTCTGGGTCTTTGGATTTCCAATGTTTCTTATGTTGTTTCTGTTGAGTTGATCAAAGACTTCTATTTTCATCTGTTCACATTCTTTGAGGATTTTTTTCCACTGTCTTATCTTTTGTTTTAAGGCTCTTTTTGATTCTCTTCTATTGTATGAAGTTGTTATGCATCTATTCTTCCAGCTCACTGATTCTGTTCTCAGCTGCTGTTACTCTGTTGGAGAAACTTTCCAGTGAGGCTTTCATTTCATCTACTGAATCTTTCAGTCTCAGTTTGGAGTTTTCTTAGTTCTATCTTCATATCCTCTTAATCTTCTTTATGGGTTGTTCAGCTCGATCCATGCTTTCTTTATTTCTATTTGAATCCTCCGTATTTCTCCTCTAAACTCCTTATCTGAGAGGATAATTTGGTTGTTGAAACTTTTTAGGTCATCAGAGGTACCATCTTTATTCTCTATTCATGGTGTTGGCCTGCATTGCTTCCTATTGTCAGGCTTATAGTTTGGCATTTTCTACATGATGTGCTGGGTTTCATTGACTAGGAGATGTGCGTCTTTTATTTTTCTTAAGTTCCACAGATCAGTGAAATTATCCCTTTTCTATCTCTCTCCTCTAACTCATTTTACTCAGCACACTTGTCTTCATTTTTTAAAAGTATTTTGTGGCAACCTGATGGTACTTAGCACTTACACAGCACTGAATTCAGGAATCACTTCTGGTTGTGCTTGAGAGACCAGATGTGGTTCTGTAGATCAAATTGGGGTCATGAATATGAAAGGCAAATACATTATCTGTATTATCTCTCTGGCCTCTAATTTTATCTGCTTTTTATTTTGGGTGGTTTCTCTTGATTATTCTTTTCATTCCTTCAGTTTTTTTCTAAATGCATATACTCTAGCATTTTCTCTTTTTTATTATTTTTTAAATATCTTTCTTTAAACATTTTGATTACAAATATAATTGTGATTAGGTTTTAGTCATGTAAAGAACATCCCTCTTCACCAGTGCAAGATTCCCACAACCTATGTCCCAAATCTCCCTCCATCACACCCCACCCCCACCTGTACTCTAGACAGGCTTTCCAGTTCCCTTATTCATTCACAAGGTTATGGTAGTTCTCACTGTAGTTATTTCTATAACTGCACTCATCACTCTTTGTGGTGAGCTTCTTGAAGTGAGCTGGAAGTTCCAGCCCTCCTCTCATTGTCTCTGAGGATTGTTGCAAAAGTGACCATTATTTTCTTAAAACCCATAGATGAGTGAGACTATTCTGTGTCTCTCTTTCCCTCTGACTTATTTCACTCAGCATGATAGATTCCATGTACATTCATGTATAGGAAAATTTTATGACTTCATCTCTCCTGACGGCTGTATAATATTCCATTGTGTATTTGTACCACAGTTTCTTTAGCCATTCATCTGTTGAAGGGCATCTTGGTTGTTTCCAGAGTATGGCTATTGAAAATAGCACTGCAATAAATATAGGTGTGAGGGAGGGATTTTTGTATTGTATTCTTGTGTTCCTAGGGTATATCCCTAGGAGTGGAATAGCTGGATCAAATGGAGGCTCAATTTCCAATTTTTGTAGGATTCTCCATATCGCGTTCCACAAAGGTTGGACTAGACGGCATTCTCACTAGCAATGGATAAAGTTCTTTTCTCTCCATATCCCCGCCAGCACTGATTGTTCTCATTCTTTGTGATGTGTACCAATCTCTAAGGTGTGAGATGGTATCTCATCATTGTTTTGATTTGCATCTCCCTGATGATTAGTGATGAGGAGCATTTTTTATCATTGTTTTGATTTGCATCTCCCTGATGATTAGTGATGAAGAGCATTTTTTCATGTGCCTTTTGGCAATTTGTATTTCTTTTTTTATCAAAGTGTCTGTTCATTTCTTCTCCTCATTTTTTTGATGGGATTAGACATTTTTTCTTGTAAAGTTCTGTCAGTGCCCTGTATATTTTGGATATTAGCCCCTTATCTGATGGGTATTGGGTGAACAATTTCTCCCACATGGTGGGTGGCTCTTGTATTCTGGGCACTATTTCTTTTGAGATGCAGAAGCTTCTCAGCTTAATGTATTCCCATCTGTTTATCTCTGTTTCCACTTGTTTGGAAAGTGCAATTTCCTCCCTCAAGATTCTTTAGTCTCAATGTCATGGAGAGTTTTACCTACATGTTGTTCTATATACCTTATGGTATCAGGTCTGATATCAAGGTCTTTAATCCATTTGGATTTTACCTTCGTACATGATGTTAACTGGGGGTCTATGTTTGCTTTTTTTGCAAGTGGCTAACCAGTTCTGCCAGCACCATTTGTTGAAGAGGTTTTCCCTGTTCCACTCTAGTTTTTTTTTTTTTTTGCTCCTTTGTCAAAAATTAGGTGCTTGTATGTCTTGGGAATATTCTCTGAGAACTCAAGCCTATTCCACTGATTTGAGGGTCTGTCTTTATTCCAATACCATGCTGTTTTGATAACTATTGCTTTGTAATACAGTTTGAAGTTGGGGAAATTAATGCCTCCCATATTCCTTTTCCCTAGGAGTGCTTTAGCTATTCGAGGGTGTTTATTGTTTCAGATAAACTTCATAAGTGTTTGATCCACTTCTTTAAAGAATGTCATGGATGTCTTTAGAGGGATCACATTAAATCTGTATAATGCTTTGAGGATTATTGCCATTTTAATGATGTTAATCCTGCCAATCTATGAGCAAGGTATGTGTTTCCATTTCCGTTTGTCTTCTCTTATTTCTTGGAGCAGGGCTTTATAGTTTTCTTTGTATAGATCCTTCACGTCTTTGGTCAAGTTGACTCCAAGATATTTGAGTTTTGTGGCACTAATGTGAAAGGGATTGCCTTCTTAATGCCCATCTCTTCCCTAGCATTATTGGTGTATAAAAAGGCCATTGATTTTTGTGTGTTAATTTTGTAGCCTGACACCTTGCTATATGAGTCTATTGTTTCTAGAAGCTTTTTGGTAGAGTCTTTAGGGTTTTCTAAGTAGAGTATCATGTCACCTGCAAATAGTGAGAGCTTGACTTCTTCCTTTTCTATCTGGATTCCCTTGATATCTTTTTCTTGCCTAATTGCTATAGCAAGTACTTCCAGTACTATGTTGAAGAGGAGTGGTGAGAGTGGACAGCCATGTCTTGTACTAGAATTTAGAGGGAAGGCTTTTAGTTTTTCTCCATTGAGGATAATATTTGCCATTGGCTTGTGGTAGATGGCTTTAAATAGATTGAGACAGGTTCCTTTCATTCCCATTTTGCTGAGAGTTTTTTTTTTTATTAAGAATGGGTGTTAAATATTATCAAATGCTTTCTCTGTGTCTATTGAAATGATCATGTGATTTTTATTTTTCATGTTGTTGATGTTTTGTATTATGTTGATACATTTATGGATATTAAACCATCCTTGCATTCCTGGGATAAAACCTACTTGGTCGTAGTGTATGATCTTCTTGATGATGCATTGGATCCTATTTGCCAGGATTTTGTTGAAGATCTTTGCATCTGCATTCATCAGGGATATTGGTCTGTAATTTTATTTTTTTGGCAGCATCTCTGTCTGGTTTTGGTATCAAGGTGATGTTGTTTTCATAAAAGCTGTTTGGGAGTGTTCCCATTTTTTCCATTTCATGGAAGAGCCTGGCAATGATTGGTAGTATCTCCTCTTGGAAGGTTTGAAAGAATTCATTAGTAAATTCATCTGAGCCTGGGCTTTTCTTTTTAGGCAGCCGTTTGATTACAGTTTCAATTTCCTCAATAGTGATGGGGTGTTTAGATATACTACATCCTCCTTACTTAACTGTGGAAAGTTATAAGTGTCCAAGATTTTACCCATTTTTTCTAGGTTCTCATGTTTAGTAACATAAAGTTTCTCAAAGTAGTCTCCGATTACCCTTTGGATCTCTTCAATATCTGTCATGATCTCCCCCTTTTCATTTCTAATATGGGTTATCAGTTTTCTCTCTCTTTCTTTCTTTGTGAATTTTGCCAATGGACTATCAGTCTTGTTTATTTTTTCAAAGAACCAACTTCTGTTTTCGTTGATCTTTTGGGTTGTTTTTTGGTTTTCCACTTCATTGATTTCTGCTTTCAGCTTTGTTATTTCCTTCTGTCTCCCTATTTTTCGTTCCTTTTGTTGGTCATTTTCTAATTCTATGAGCTGCCTCATTAAGTTATTCAGGTATGCCTCTTCTTTCTTCCTGGTGTGTGCTTGCAAAGCTATAAATTTTCCTCTCAGGACCACTTTTGCTGTGTCCCATAGATTCTGGCAGTTTGTGTCTTCATTATCATTTGTTTCCAGGAAAGTTTTGATTTCCTCTTTGATTTCATCTCGGACCCACTGGTTATTCAGTAGCAGGCTGTTTAATTTTCAATTGTTAAAGTTTTTCTTCTCTGTGCCTTTGTAGTTTACATCTAATTTCAGAGCCTTGTGGTCAGCAAAGGTAGCCTGCAAGATTTCTATCCTCTTGATTTTATGAAGGTATGATTTATGTGTCATCATGTGATCTATCCTGGAGAATGACCCATGTACATTTGAGAAGAATGTGTATTCAGGTTTTTTTGGGTGGAGTGTCATATATATATATATATATATATATATATATATATATATATATATATATATATTAGTCCTCTTTCTTCCATTTCTGTTTTCAGTTCTTGTAATTTTTTGTTGGGTTTCAGTTGATTGATTTATCAAGTGTTGACAGGGTAGTGTCGAGGTCTCCCACAATTACTGCGTTATTATTGATGTCTTCTTTCAGATTTGTCAATAATTATATTAGATAGTTTGCTGGTCTCCCATTGGGAGTATATATGTTTAATAGTCTGATTTCTTCTTGTTGCACATATCCCTTGATTAGTACAAAGTGTCCATCTTTGTCCCTTACCACTTTTCTGAGTATAAAGTTGGTGTCATCAGATATTAATATGGCCACCCCTGCTTTTTTAAGGGTGTTGTTTGCTTGGATGATTTTCCTCCAGCCTTTGATTTTGTGTCTATGCTTGTTCTGATTATTCAGGTGTGTTTCTTGTAGGCAGCAGAAGGTTGGATTCATCTTTCTGACCCATTTTGTCACTCTGTGTCTTTTAATTGGTGAATTTAGTCCTTTGACATTGAGGGAGATGATTGTCATAGGGTTTAATGTCATCTTTGTAGATAAGATAAGGTCTCTCTTGTCTTAACTTGTCTTAACTTTTCAGTTGTCTTGACTTTTCAGTTTTTTCTTTAAGGCTAGTTTTTCATCTGTGAAGTTTCTGAGCTGTTGTTTATCCATGAAGCTATGTATCCTTCTTTCAAACCTGAATGTTAATCGGGCAGGGTGCAGTATTCTCTGTGAGGCATCCATTTCATTCAGTCTTGTCACAATATCTCACCACTGTCTTCTGGCCTTGAGAGTTCCTTGTGACATGTCTGCTGTGAGTCTTAAGGATTCTCCTTTGAATGTAATTTCCCTTTTTGTTCTTGCTGCTTTCAGTATTCTATCTCTATCTGTGGGATTTGTCATTGTAACAAGGATGTGTCTTGGGGTGTTTTTCCTTGGGTCTCTTTTAGCTGGTACTCTTTGGGCATGCAGAATTTGATTGCATGTAGTCTTTATCTCTGGGAGTATATCTTTGAGGATGTCTTTGACAGTTGATTCTTCCTGGGGATCTCCTACCTGGGCCTCTGTGACTCCAATGATTCTTGTTGTTTCTGTTGAGTTTATCAAAGACTTCTATTTTCATCTGTTCACATTCCTTGAGTACCTCTTCCATTGCCTGATCGCTTGTCTTAAGGTTCTTTTCCAATTGCTTCTGCTGTGTTGAGTTTTTCTGCATCTCATCTTCCAGCACGTTGATTCTGTCCTCAGCTGCTATTATCCTGCTGGAGAGGCTATCCACTGAGTTTTTCAGTTGAGCTACTGTGTTTTTCAGATCTGTTATTTCAGTTTGAAGTTTTCTGATTTCTGTCTTTGTGTTCTGTTCAGATCTATCTATGCTTTCTTTGAGTTCTACAAACATCTTCCATATTTCTATTCTAAGGTTCTTATCCGAGAGGTTAATTGAATGGCTTTTCTGGGGCCTCTAGGTGACAGTTTTCTGGGGGGTTCGCTTTCCAGGCCTCTGAGGAGAGTTTCAAGAATTCAGGAAATACAGAGAAACACAGGAGAGAGTTCTCTTAAGGTCCTCAGGATCCTCAGAAGAAGCACAGCAGGGCAGAGTCTCCACAGGTAGAGTGATCAGCACTCTCCTGGCAACCCCCACAGCCAGTCAGTTCTTACTCACTTGCTTGCTGGGCAGCTTCAGAATGCAGTTTTTTTTGGGGTTTGCTTCCCAGGCCTTTTGGAGAGCTTCAAGAATTCAGGAAAGACAGAGAAGCACAGGAGAGAGTTTCCTTCAGGTCCTCAGGGTCCTCAGAAGAAGCACTTTTTCTCTTTTGTGATCACCTTCAGTATTATATCATATTTCTCTATCAATTTCAGTCTTTTTTGTGTACTAGGATAAACTTGTCTTTAGATTAAACATTTTTTAATTTATTTTTATTTTTAATTAATATCTTTATTTAAGCACCATGATAACAAACATGTTTGTAGATGGGTTTTAGTCACAAAAATTATACCTTCCTTCACCAGTGCAACAGTCCCACCTCCAATACCCCCCTATCTCCCTTCTCACCACCACCTCATTCTTTCTCTTTGGGTGTTTGACACTTTTCTCTGTTTAATAGTTTGACAGTGCCTTAGAAAATTTTAACTTCTCAAAGGCCAGGGATTTTCCTTTTTGTAGTACAGATTGTACAGTCATGATTACTTTTTCTGGGTTGTTTCTAGACTTGCTTTTTGACTATGGCCCTGGCACCTATGATGGTTTACCACAGTGAGCATCGTTATCAGATGGGGAGTCACTCTACCATCTTGTCTCTGCTAGAATGATCAAGTTCAGAGTCTAATACTGCAACCTAGAAATTGGCAACTGAATGATTACTTCCTTCCTTCCCCAGAGGCCACACTCTGGGATCTTGGAAAACAGACTGCCCCCAAAGTCTTGGCTTTTCTGTTTTATCTGAAAATCATGCTGCCAACAGTTTATAGTAATTTTTTTTGCCAAGGAAGTAAGTGAAATTACCTCCTCTATTTCAATAACAGTATAGGTTTCAACCTCCCACCTTTAAAAATATAAGTGCTAGGATTGAACAGATGTTTTGCAACAATATACTGATGCAAATTTTATGTGATTTAAATTTGGTTTCTCGTTGTATTTTAAGAATTTCTTTCTCAGACATAGTATATTCCTCTATGTTTTACGGGTATTGCCAATAGTTTAATTCTTTGTTGATTCATTTCTTATATATCTCAGTAGGTACACCATAGAAGTATGGAGCATAGTTTTTTGATTTGTCATGGAATCATTAGAACCCAAGAAACTTTTATAGAACTTTTTTTAAAAAATTATTCATTGTATAAATGATTTAATAAACTCTAGAATATATGTGAAATTCTTCATTCCTTCAGGGTACTCCAATTAAAGGAAGACTCCAAATTAAATTACTTAATAGAAGTGAATACAGTAAACTAATATTACTAGTGACCTTTAAAAATAGTAACAAATGTTTAAACCGTGGGATCTTATTTTTAAATGTCATATATAGATAGCACTCAGCACTGGTATGCTAAGAATTTTGTGATTGTAGCTGAGTTGTACATGGTAAACTGTAGAAATGTTCTGAATAAGTAAAGATGTAGAGTCTAAATTGAGTTCTAAAAATGTTGTTGAGGGTTTCGTGAAGTTTACTCATATTTATTTCAACCTTTGAATGCACTGGTTAGTAGTCAGGGTGTAGCACAGGAAACAGATGGATTCATGGAAGAAGGAGAATAGGGCCAGGGGATTGAGCAGCCTCTTGTATAGAACTGAGCCAGCTAGCTTCTCTTGTACCTCTCTGTTATCTTTCATTAGGCAAAGTTAACATAACAAAGGTAATTCAACTGAGAGGCCAGGTTGCCATAGTTAAGGGTTACTTATGTTAGTTAAACCTATGTGTTAATTAAACATAAAACTTATATTAATCAAGCCTGGGTGGGTTTTTACTACTCAGAGAAGGTGAGAGGAAGGAAAGGGAAATCTGGGTGTGATCTTACAGGTATCTACAGTTATCCCTAAATTTGTTTTGCAAGCATGTTATACAATGGCCTTATTTTATTATTAAGAAAACTAAAACACTTACACACAAATTAGGACCAAGACGAAATTCACTGGTAGAGTGCCTTCCTTGTATGCAGGAGGCCCTGTATACATTCCCTGACATTACAAAAAAAAGACCACATCAACAAAATATCCTTACTCCCTACATCTCCCTCTTATATTCCAACAAGAAAATATCCTGTACAAAAACAACAAAATAAAATAACATCCAACCAGTCTACCACTAACTCTATAAGTAGTAAGTAGTCAATTTCTCAGAATAATGCAGAGAAGGAAACAGTTCCAAGTGAAGTGGTGGAGTTGAGTGTTAATGGAGCCTTAGTTAGATATGGTATAGTGCCTATCCTCTTAATGTTGCATTATTATGTACACTGTTTTAATTTAATGCAGCATTTATCTATGACATATCATATCATAAATCCATGTTGAATTATGCTTATTGCTTTCTAATATAATATTGGGGCAAAAGCAAATAAATTCCTGGTCCATTACAGCAGAACTAATAGCTCTATTAGTAGCTCTGAAGGAAGTATTGAGGAAAACTTAAGAACAAGGAAAGGGAATATTTCTGTATGATCCAGAACCAGTCAACCTTTGTACTCATCTAGCCTGTATCTATAATTGTCAAGTTATCACCCTGATTTTAATTCCAAGACTAGCTCCCTGCTTTGCTCTTATCTGTCTTTTCTAAAGGCATGTTAATATTGCTAATCAAAGTCCAAAGTCCTGTGGAGAAATATTTTTCCTGAATATTGAGTATTGCTGCAAAGCAGTTTTTGCACAAGAATAAAATTGTACAACTAGTTTAAGGATAGGTGTAGGAAATAAGCCTGGAAAATTCTGTTTTCTATTAGGTTTTGTTTTTTCCTGGCAATACCTGGCAGTGCCCAGAGGTTACTTCTGGCCCTGCACTCAGGAATCACTCCTGGTGGGCTTGGGAAACATGATAGGATGCTGGTTATTGAATCTGGGTCAATTGCATCAAGGCAAGAATTTTACTGTTTTACCATCTCTCTGGCCTCACCTGATATGTTCTCACTTACCTAACTAGAAAAGACTTTTAGGGCAGGGATAGGCTGGAATTTGTGCAGATCTGAAATCAAGTCTTTATGTCCTCTCTCCTATAATCTACCATATGGTTTCTTCATTTTTTAAAATATTTTTTTGGCTTCTCAAATAAGCTCAGGCAGTGCTCAAAGCTTACTTCTGGCTATATGCTCAAGGACCAGTCATGCCAGTGATAGGAAATCATATGCAGTGCTGAGAATGAAAACCTACTGCAAAAAAATTGCCATAACTCCTTTCACTCAACCCTTTGAATTTTAGTTTACTCCCACTAAAGAGTGATTATGAGACCTAAAGATGGGAGTATTATGAGGATATTAGTGTATATCAAAAAACACACAATGAGAACCACTGAATGGAGATTTAACTGATGCAGACACCTCTTTCTTGTCTTTCAGGTACTAGCCGAGTCCCCCTCATTCTTATAAAGTTTGCAAAGGAGATACTTGTTTCAAACAATTTTAAGGATATTTGACAGGTGCTCTTGGTCACGCCCATCATCCCAACCCTAAGCAAGTCTCATTTCCTAGAACTTAGTAAAACACTATGGTAAGTGAGAAGGCTCACAGATTCATGGACACACAGAGCTGCAGAGCGCTCCCTGAGCTGGCCAAATAGAAGGCAAAAAGACTAACTATGAAGGCCTTTGAGGGAAACTAAAACTATACTAAGCACTCAGCCTGAACTTGTAGGTCCGACTTGAAGATTTATGAAAAAACTAGGGCCTTGAAGGATGAAATCAAGAAAATATCAGAGGTAAAATGGAGCAAAAGAGCAAGTACAGTAGGTAAGGCACTTAGCTGTGTCTTGACTGTGGCTAATCCAGAGACAATACGTGGGCACTACCAGGAAGCCACAAGTAATTCCTGAACACTGCTGAGTATGGGTCCAAAACAGATGGGGTGAGTGCATGTAAATCGTAAGAACACATGAGAATACAGGGGAAACAGGGTCAGTCAGCTGCCATAGTCAGGAAGGGCCACACTCAGAATCACCTTTGTCTATATACCAGATCACTCATGTCCTAAAAGAGTACACCACCTTCTATTTTATTTCATTTTTTAAAATTCCTCTATTTAAGTACTGTGGTTATAAAAATGTTTGTAGTTGGGGTTCAGTCATTTACTGTACACCATCCTTCACCAGTGTAACTTTTTCCCACTACCAGTGTTTGCCATTTCCCTTCTCCCCACCCCTGCCTGTCTTCAAAACAGACATTCTATTTCTCTCTTTCTCTATCTCACAATCATTGTCATGGTAGTTGTCAGTGTAGTTTTTTCTTTAACTGATCTCACCACTCTTTGTGGTAAGCTTCATATAATGGGCTGGTCCTTTCAGCCTCATTGCTATAGTCTCTGAGTATTATTATTATTATTTTTCCTAAACCCCACAGATGATTAAGATTATGTTTATCTCTCTCCCTCTTACTCATTTCACTCAGCATGACAGTCTCCATGTTTATCCACATATAGGTTAATTTTATGATTTCATTTTTTTCTAACAGCTGTGTAGTATTCCATTGTGTAGATGTACCATTGTTTCTTTAGCTACTCATCTGTTGTCAGGCATCTAGGTTGTTTCCAGATTCTGGCTATTGTAAATAGCATTGCAATGAACATAAGAATGAAAAGGGCATTTGTGTATTGTATTTTTATGTATTTATATTTACATATTGTATTTTATGTATTCTTTAAATTCTATTTTTATGTTCCCTAGGAATGGTATTGCTGGATCATATGAGAGCTCAATTTCCAGTTTTTTGAGGAATATCTATATTGTTTTCCAAAAATGTTGAACTAGATAGCATTTCCACCAGCAGTGAGAGTTCCTTTCATCCTGCATCCAGTCCAGCAGTGGTTGTTCTTGTTCTTTGAGATGTGTGCCAGTCTCTGTGGCATGAGATGATATCTTAATGTTGTTTTGATTTGCATCTCCCTAATAATTAGTGATTTGGAACTTTTTTTCATGTGTCTCTTGCCATTTGTATTTCTTCAAGAAAATGCCTTTGGATTTCTTCTCAGTACCTTTTATATCTTAAATATTACCACTTTATTTGGCCGTATTGGGTGAATAGTTTCTCACATTCCATGGGTGACATTTGTACCCCAGTTGCTGTTTCCTTTGAAGTGCAGAAGCTTAGTCTCATTGTTTATCTCTGCTTTGACTTCTGTGCACAATTGTGTTTCCTTCTTGGAGATGCCTTTAGTTTCAGTGTCATGGAGTGCTTTGCCTATGTATTCTTTTATATACCTTATAGTTTCAGGTGTAATATCAAGGTCTTAAATCTATTTTTGTTTGACTTTTGTGCATGGTATTAGATAGAGGTCCAAGTTTGCTGTTTTGCATGTGGCTGATCAGTTGTCCCAACACCACTTGAAGAATCTTTCCTGTTTCATTTTGCATTCTTGCTCCTTTAGCAAAGATTAATTGATTGCATGTATGGAGGCCATTCTCTGAATATTCCATTGATCTTTATTCCTATACCATGCTGTTTTAATGACTATTGCTTAGACTACAATTAAAGATGGAGAAAGCAATGCCTACCATCTCTTTTTTCCTATGTATTGCTTTAGCAATTCATGGGTGTTTATTGTTACAAATAAATTTCAGGAGTGTTTGATTCACTTCTTTGAAGAATATCATGGGTATCCTCAGAGAGATTGTATTAAATCTGTATAATGCTTTGAGGAGCATTGCCATTTTAATTATGTAAATTCTAGCAATCCATGAACAGGGTATATGCATCTATTTTCTTGTTTCCTCTTTTATTTCTTGAAGCAGTGTTTTTTAGTTTTCTTTGTATAGCTCCTTCACGTCTTTAGTTGACTCCAAGGTATTTGAATTTCTGCAGTGCTATTGTTTTTTAATGTCTATTTTTCTCTATAATTATTTGTATATAAGAAGGCCATTGATTTTTGTGTGTTAATTTGTAGCCCACCACTTAACTATATGAATCTATTGCTTCTAGGAACTTTTTGGTAGAGTGTTTAGAATATTCTAAATATAGTATGTCTTCTGCAAACAATGAGAGCTTGACTTTTTCCTTTCCTATCTCAATGTCCTTGATCATTTTTTCTTACCTAATTGCTATGGCAATTATGGCAGTACTATGTTCAATAAAAGTGTCAAGACCATTGTCTTGTGCCAGATTTTTGAGGAAAAGCTCTCAGTTTTTCTTCATTGAGTATAATATTTGCCATTGGCTTGTGGTAAAGAGCCTTGACTAGACTGAGAAAAGTTCGTTCCATTTCCATCTTGTTGAGAGCTTTTATTATGAATGCTTTCTCTACATGTATTAATATAATCATATGGTGTTTTATCTTTAGTTGATGTGGTGTATTACATTGAATGACTTCCGTATGTTAAGCCATTCTTGCATCTCTGGAATAAATCTTACTTGGTCATGGTGTATGACCTCCTAGATAAGGCGTTGGATCTTATTTGCTACTATTGTGTTGAGGATCATGTGTTGAGGATCTTTGCATCTGTGTTCATCAGGGATATTGGTCTTTAGTTCTCTTTTTGCAGAATCTCTGTTTGCTTTTTGTATCAGTGTGATGTTAGCTTTATAAAAATTATTTGGAAGAGTTTCTCTTTCTTCATTTTCATGGAATAGCCTGAAAGGGATTGGCAGTAGGTTCTCTTGAAAGGTTTGAATTAATTCGTTAGTGTATCCATCTGGACCTGGGCTTATGTTTTTGAGAAGATTTTTAATTACCATTTTAATTTTCTCAGTAGTGATGAATCTGTTCATATATGCTAGCTAGATCATCTTTGTTCAACCTTGGGAGGTTATATGAATTCAAGAATTTACCCATTTCTTCCAGCTTCTCTTGTTTTGTGGCATAGGGTTTCTCAAAGTAGTCTTTGATTATCCTTTGAATTTCTGTAGTATCTGTAGTAATCACCCCCTTTTAATTTATAATTTATTTTATTTTAGGTTTATTTAGTTTATTTTCTCTCTCTTCCTGTCTTTGTAAGTTTTGCTAGTAGTTTTATTAATCTTATTTATTTTTCAAAGAACCAATTCTTGCTTTCATTTATCTTCCAGATTGGATTTTGGATTTTTAATTCATTAATTTCTGCTCTAAGCTTTATTATTTCCTTCCACGTGCCTATTTTTGGTTCATTTTGTTGATCACTTTCCAATTTTATAAGCTATGTCATTACATTATGTGTAGGCTCCTTCTTCCTTTCTCATGAGTCCATGCAAAGCTCTAATTTTTTTCTTAGTACCCACTGATGCAGTTGCCAGGAAGTAGGCTCTCATCTTCTTGGTCTTTCCCTCGAGTGTTTGTTCACCCGGGAGTGCTAATCTGCCTTCCCTCTAGTTTTCTTTTAATCATGCTTGACTCACATTGGGTTATCATCTTGTGAATTTTAGCTATATTTGTAAAAGCACATGTTTTAATTAATATCTTTATTTAAACACCTTGATTACAAACATGATTGTGGTTGGGTTTTAGTCATGTAAAGAACACCCTCCTTCACCAGTGCAACATTCCCATCAACAATGTCCCAAATCTCCCTCCTCCCCATCCCACCCCTCCTGTACTCTAGACAGGCTTTCCACTTCCCTCATTCATTCACATTGTTATGATAGTTCTCAGTGTAGTTATTTCTCTAACTGCACTCACCACTCTTTGTGGTGAGCTTCATGAAATGAGCTGGAACTTCTTCACTCTGGAAGCCCTCCTCTCTTTTGTTTTTGAAAATTATTACAAGATTGTCTTTATTTTTCTTAAAACCCATAGATGATTAAGACTATTCTGTGTGTCTCTCTCTCCCTCTGACTTATTTCACTCAGCATAATAGATTACATGTCCATCCATGCATAGGAAAATTTCATGACTTCATTTCTCCTGATGGCTGCATAATATTCCATTGTGTATATGTACCACAGTTTCTTTAGCCATTCCTCTGTTGAAGAGTATCTTGGTTGTTCCCAGAGTCTGGCTATTGTAAATAGTGCTTCAATGAATATAGGTGTGAGGAAGGGATTATTGTATTATATTTTTTGTATTCCTAGGGTATAACTCTAGGAGTGGTATAGCTGGATCATATGGGAACTCAATTTCCAGTTTTTGGAGGAATCTCCATATCGCTTTTCATAACGATTGAACTAGACGGCATTCCCACCAGCAGTGGATAAGAGTTCCTTTCTCTTCACATTCCCTCCAGCACTGTGTGTTCTCATTCTTTGTGATGTGCACCAATCCCTGAAAAGCACAAATTTTAATAGGATAAATAGGATATAATTTTTCAAGTTATTTTTCTCTTCCTTGTATTGTTGCTGTGTGATGGAGTTATATACATTGTTGTGGTGCTCTTATAATTGTTTGGTTATAGTTGCTGGGGGTCACTAACACTTGGCTACATGAAAGCTTGCAAAGTCCTGGAAGTCACACTTATGACACAGAAGGTCATATTAACAGCTGTAGTGCACTCTGGGTAATATAGGAAATCTGGGGATTAACCTGGTTAAACTCATACATGTAATGCGGGTGCTCTAACAGGAAGCCCTTTACTATAATTTTCCTGGTGAAATATGTCTTTTTTAAACTTATATTCACTGGTTCCAGTTAGGTTTCTTAAGCTTAGACAATTATTTATGATGCTTCAAAACACTGATCATCATGAAAAACATCTTAAGCCTTCACTTGTAATTTAGTTAGTGTGTTTTTTAATTTTTATTCCTATTTTATCCACCCACTTGTGATCCTTCTCCAAATGGTCAGTGGCCTGTTAACCGCAGACCACTGACCTTAGTTCTCATGGAAGAACATGTCTCCAAATTTGTATCACTTCTTTGGCCAACCTCAAATTAATCCTACTCCTGGGGGAAGCTGAGCCTCACCTAAATTCATTCCCTGGGCCTTTTTATTACAAGTTTCTAAGAAAGGGGAAAATCTTGTCATTCTTTTCTGAAGATGCTCAGCACTAGTCTTTGAATAAAACTCCCAGGTTTTGAAATATAGTTGAAATACCTTGTCATATAAATTAATATATCTGCCTGTCAAAACTGCTTTTGGCTTGCTGATTTTGCCTTTACAATCCTCAGCTTGTTCCTTGAAGGCTTAAACCTTGTAGGTGGACTAGACAGGCTCCAAGGGACAAAAATTTAATAATATCTGATAAAAATTTTGAATTGAATTATATAAAATTCAAAATTATTCCTTATCTCATTCATGGAATTTTGTAGGATCACATCACCTATTAATCATCATCTCCAAACTTATAAACCAACTGGATGGTATTATCATAAACACATGTACTTATGTAAGTTGTTCACAACAATATTATAGAAAACTCCATTAAAGGCATGCTAAAACAAATAGGCACCATGCCAACTTCATATCTTTAATTATCCTTCATGGTTATCCAACTGAAAAATGTATATATATATATATATATATATATATATATATAATGCCTTTTCTTTTCTTTTCTTTTCTTTTTTTGGTTTTTGGGCCACACCCATTTGATGCTCAGGTGTTACTCCTGGCTATGAGCTCAGAAGTGGCTCCTGGATTGGGGGGACCATATGGGATGCCGGGGGATTGAACCACGGTCCATCCTACGCTAGCGCTTGCAAGGCAAACACCTTACCTCTAGCGCCACCTTCCCAGACCCTAAAATGCCTTTTCTTAGTTTAAGATGACACCGGGGAATGTGGGCCCTACTATAAAATCTTCTTAAAGATTTGATAGGCACCAAATTATTCTTTTGAAAATGAGAATCTACCATCCTTCTAAAATGGTATAATTCTATAAGGATGGGATAAAGAAAATTGAGATTAACTTTTGTCAAAGATAATTTAGATTAGGCATTAATAATTATCCTCTGATCAAAATTCTAAAATTATCTATGGTATTACACATATGATTAATGCACTGGTTATTTACTTGCTAATTTTCTTTGGAAATAGAGACACACAAATAGGTGAGGTCATTTAATAACAAAGGATAACTGCTGTGGAGTCAATGCCTGGGTTTCACTTGTGGCCCTGAAGTTGCAAGCTAGCTTAACTGATGTGTTATTCTGAGTTTGTTTTTTCCCTCTGAGACAGTTTGTCTATGTTTCAAGGGTATTGGTGATATCTATTCTTCCACCTCATCTCACAGAGTTGTTGTGTAAATGTAGGTAAAAAGCAACATCACACAAAGAAAGAGGTTATTACCACAGCTTCTGGAGGAGCGTGTGTCTCCAAGTGGGAACCATGTCTGTCAGATGCATGATTGCAGCTGTAAATACTGGGTGATGCTGGAGACACACGTTATTTGGAGTTGATCACATTCTCTAATTGGGTGTCACCTTTCATGAGCCAAGCAGCTGCCAAAACTGATTGTCTTTTATTTAGTTTTTTGGAACTGATCAGCATATTGTTTTGTTAACAACTAACTGAGGTTCAAGGAGTCTTCTCAGTGGTGCCACTTGAAATACAACAGCTGGCTAGGGTGCTGTCTTGTGATACATTCAAATGGGATTTATGAGCTATTCTCTTCTTATAAGCCAAAGTGGTAACAAGCTTGAAGAGGGACTCTGAATTCCTCCTGTCTTCAGTACTCTGTAATTTTTATATTTTGATACAGAAAATATATCTTCAGTTATTTTTAGGTTATTCTGCCTCTTGCTCATAAATAAAACACAAAAGCCAAGGAACAGAGTGAAGACAAGATAGTCATAATGTCTCTTTAATATCAGGACAACAATCTCAGTGCCTATTTTTCTTCCATTTATATTGCTGTCTACCATCCAACTATCCATGTCTTTTATTTTATTTTGTTTTGTTTTTAGGCCACACCCTGCAAAGCTCAGGGGTTACTCCTGACTCTGTACTAGAGATTGAACCTGGGTCAGCTGCATGCAAATCAAACACCCTACCTGCCAGGCTATTGCTCTGGCCCCTACCCAAATATCTTAAGCTGGAAAGACTGGTAGATGGCCTAGAGAAGTATTCTTAAAAATTTTTAGACTAAATTTTTTATACATGTCTACTATACTGGTACAAGGTTTTGTAGCCATAACCAAGGTAGTAGAGCAGTAACTTGCTATATATATATATATATATATATATATATATATATATATATATATATATATGAGGACCAGCACTGTTCATAGATCAGTGGTTGAATGGGGACCTATGAAGAGTTTTTGAATATCATTGTAGATGTAAACAGATCTGTGGTTCAAAAAGATTATCTTTCTCTCATGTATCAATGTTGAAAGTTAAAAGCAATATGTAAAAACCTTGCTGTTTAGTCTTGCATTTTGATTTTCATGTGAGAGTCTCTACTTCAAAAGGCAGGGAAGCAAGTAGCTTTATTTAGTGTAAAAGAAAGATGGTGGGTGCAGTGGGTGGGAGAGCACCATTCTGAGCCCCCATTCAGGACTTACACTCATTCATTAGTACCTAGTGTTGGATTCTGATGGCTCTCTCTCTCTCTGTGTAAATTTCCTTGGTCTGAAGAGTGGTTCTTCTCTCTAGTTTCTTCTCTCTCCATCAAAGACTGGTTAATACTAGACATGTAAAGGCTTGGCCCCCTTGCCTCAGTATAGGGGCAAATGTGGACAACTCTTAAGCTCCCAAGTCTATTACAAGAACATCTGAGTACATGCCCCAACAAACTTCCTGTACCTTTTAATTTTAGAGTTTGTTTTTCAGGATCAGGACAGGTCAGTGAATCTTTCTCTTTCCATTCAACCTGCTGTTAACCTGACCACTGGGAAGCATGTTTCAGTCAAAAGCCATTTTGTATGATTTGGAAACTAGAGATGGGAAAACTGATCCAATTCCCAAGAGGATATATATATATATTTTTTATTGTTTTTGTGAACAAAAGGTTCTCATTAGATGTTGAGGATCTCTGGAATTACTTAGGTTGTGTTACCCCAAATACCTTTCACTAAGTTTTTATAAAGCTGTACTCATTACAAAGATGTGATGACCACACAACTATTAGTTGTAGATGATGCTCAGAAACATTTCATTATAAAGGCCCCTTTCTTAAAAAATATATCACGGTTTAAGGAATCTTACTCTAAGACTTTGTGATGGAACTCCTTACTAATAAAAGCAAAGCTGGAGCCAGTGAGGTGGCACTAGAGGTAAGGTGTCTGCCTTGCAAGCACTAGCCAAGGAAGGACCGCGGTTCGATCCCCCGGCATCCCATATGGTCCCCCCAAGCCAGGGGCAATTTCTGAGTGCCTAGCCAGGAGTAAACCCTGAGCATCAAACGGGTGTGGCCCGAAAAACCAAAAAAAAAAAAAAAAGCAAAGTCAATGTCTGCTTGTGGTGATTGCAAACTTATGAGGTTCAGCTTCCATTTAAAACAGTGATTAGACAAGCAAGTTGTGATAAGGAAGTCAGGAGTATACTCAAGCAGAAGATGTTTAGTTAGATAAACTGCCCTTATTTAATTGCATAGGCTTCTCTGGCCAGACCTCAATTTTAGTGAGAGAAGCCAAAGATCTATATTTTTACAATTTAAATTACTTGAGTTTGAATTTACCTTTTTGGAAAATATTACTTCTAAGAAGCAAATAAATCTGTGAGTTAGATGTGGCCTGTGGGCTATGGTTGTTTCTGCCTATATTTTAAATGACTGAAGAACGCATCTGGAGATAGACAGTGCATGGAAAGTGATCATATTACTTTGCTTATCTGGAGGGAAAAATCTACCTAGTAATGCTCCCTGAGAAATGGGGAATACTAGAGAAATGGGTGGAGGGCAAGATATCCCTGAAATGTGGACAGCTGCAAACAGACTTCCAAAATGAGTACTGGTTGCTTCCTTCGTGTGAACTAGGGAAATCTGCAGATTTAAAACAATCTCATTTGCAAATTTACTTATTTCTTCAACTCCTTCTTAAAACATTACTTTATGTTATTTAATCTTCATGGAATCCTTCAAGAAATCTCAGTGGAATACAGCATAACAGTTGGCGGTTAAGTCCCTCCTTATTAAGACTACATACTCGATCCACTCATTTATTCAGGTGTGAATTCTTTCTTTGACACATGCACACATAATTATAAAAATGATTCTCTAATGCTATATTGCACATCATCATAGGAAGTGCTTTGGAGTAGAAAAGTGAAAGTGATAGTGTCTGTCTTCTAGGAACTCAGGTGTGAGCACAAAAAGGTGGTGGGTGATAATACTTGATTTTACTAAAGTGTTTGGTACTATTTATAGTTTTGAAAAAAGTATGGTTTTTGTTTTTTATATAATGCACTGACTATGTGCTTGTTATTTTTACTTCAGGAAAGAATTGGAGATAAAAGTTGTTTGGGCATTTGGCTCTATGTGAGACACTAGATAGGGATCTAGTAAACCATTTGCTATGGCTCCACCTGGCTTCCCAGTGCCATGTGCTTTGATCACAGATGAGTTTTGGTGGAGAGTACGGGGTAGGGGAAACTGCATGCTGACTAGAGTCTGTCAAGTAGAGAGAAATGTGTGCAGAAAGGAATGAAGACAAAGGTAAAAACTGTAGACAATAGGGAAGTGAGAGTATGACATTCAGGGGCTACAAGATGCTGGACAGTTTATGGACACACAACTAGTCATATCAGAGCCAGATTAGAAAATCCTTAGACTTGGTGAAGTAAACTAGAGGACGCTCCACATCAACCTGACTCGATGAAGGAAATGCACAGAAACCAGAATCTTTAATTACAGGAATCTGGCACCAGCAACAGCTAATGTGTGAAAAAGTTTCGCTGGGACCACGGAGAATGACTCAGGGGTTGGGCAACCTAGTATACCTGAAGTCCAGAGTCGGTCTTATGCCAGAAAACTTCAGAGGTGAGGCCTCCTTGTAATTAGGCAGAGACTATTTTTTTTCCGTTTTCCCCATATTTTGCTGGGCCTATGCAAACAATGTCTATTCGCCACTCTCACACTGTTACTACTGTATTTTTTTAACTTATCCTTTAAGAAAGAAAGAAACAAAAATAGCTTACCAAACTTAAAATATATATATACATATATATACATAACTGTATATATGTATAACTATATATATATATATATATACACACAGGGGATGGGAAGGAAGGAGGGGGGCATTGGTGGTGGGAATGTTGCACTGGTGAAGGAGGGTGTTCTGTTTATGACTGAAACCCAACTACTACAATCATGTTTGTAATCATGGTGCTTAAATAAGAATTTATATTTAAAAAAAAAAGGAAAATCCTTAGACTTCACAGACCCTGTATAGGGAAAAAAACAAAACAAAACAGAAAGATGCAAGATGTTCAATCTTTAAATGCAATAAACTGGAAACAACTACAAACTCAAAGTACTAACTAGTGTTGGCCAAGGCTCTCTTATGTAGTAACAGTGGGAGAGTGAGTTGAAAAAGTTTGAATGCAATTTAGTTGTATATATACATCTGCACTGTTAATTTTGACCCAGCAAAATTCACTTGGGGATATATATGTACAAATGTACATACGTTTGAATGTAGGTTCATAGGTACTTCCACATTTCTAAGGTATCCTAGAACACAGTTCAAAATGATCTTCAGGGGGGCCAGCAAGGTGGCGCTAGAGGTAAGGTGTCTGCCTTGCAAGTGCTAGCCAAGGAAGGACTGTGGTTCAATCCCCCGGTGTCCCATATAGTCCCCTCAAGCCAGGGGCAATTTCTGAGTGCTTAGCCAGGAGTAACCCCTGAGCATCAAACGGGTGTGGCCCGAAAAACCAAAAAAAAAAAAAAAAAAAAAAAGATCTTCAGCAGTGAGTAAAGAGTTGCGTAACTAAATGATAGTAATGTAAACAAACCTGTTCTGGCTTCTTTTGCATCCTAAAACAAAATTCTGGTCTTTCACGTGTTCAATAAGGTATGGGTAAGACTGTTACTGCAGCCCTCTTCAACCTCAGTTTCCATCAGACCTTTCTTTCCTGACTTCTCCAATCACTGACTTCTAACTGGTCTTCATTCAGAGCAAGGCAATTCCATTTAGAGCAAGGCATTTGCAGTTGCTGCTCTTCTTTCCACCAATTCACTTGACTGCCTTACTTCATTTATATCTCTGTTCACACATCAACCTTCAGCTTCTCAATTTTTGGTAGCCTTTTTGATCTTTATATTTTGTGTGTTCAGGCTTTCCGTGATAAGTCAAAGACAGGTAATGAGGTTTCTTAGGGAATCCGAAAGAAAGTTCTAGCAAGAAACCACTGAAACCTGTAAAAAAAGGCATGGGCCAAGGGAATTCCCTTTCTAATTCCCTTTCTAATCTTCCCAATATTTACTGTGTGTATGCAAAAAAAAAGAGAGAGAGAGAAGTTCAAATTAATTTTTAGTTTGGTTTTGTTGTTGTTTTCTCTGCATGATTTTTTTTTTGTGTGCTTTGTTTTGTTTTTATTTTAGGACCGGGGTTATTGTGTGGCCATTGTCTTTATTGCTGTGGTGCTTTTCAAGTTTTGTGTTTGATTTTTTAAA
Source organism: Suncus etruscus (assembly GCF_024139225.1). Classification (NCBI taxonomy): domain Eukaryota; kingdom Metazoa; phylum Chordata; class Mammalia; order Eulipotyphla; family Soricidae; genus Suncus; species Suncus etruscus. The sequence continues at coordinate 101,650,766 of NC_064853.1, forward strand.
ATTTTTTTGTATTGTTATGTTTTCTTTCTTTTCCCTTTCTTCTCTTAAATTGATATTTATAGCCTCTAGAAGGGCTCCTCCCATTTTTTGCTTGTTTGATTTTTGCCCCATTTTTTTGTTCTTTCCTTCAAACAGAACCACATAAATTGAACCATCTTGTTCTGCCTCATAAATTGAGGGGGAACTAATGGAGGGTACCAAGAACAAACAGTCGTATGAACATTAAGTAGAAACTTAAAAAATGATCAGACTTAAAACTAAATCCAAAGCCAATGACAACAGAATCAATACACAATATACAACAAGCTAGACACAGAGGGGACCACTTATACTAGCAGCCTGGGGGGTAATGGAGGGGGATATGGGATGCATGCTGGGAATGGGTGGAAGGAGGACAACATTGGTGGTGGGAATGCCTCTGAATCAATGTCGCTATGTACCTAAAATATTACTGTGAAAAATTTGCAATCCATCTTGGTCAAAATAAAACTTTTTAAAAAAAAGAAGAAAAGGTATGTGAGAAATTAATTTTTGCTAAAAATTATATGAGCTTGGAAGTGGATCCAATCCCAACTGGGTGTTCTGATGACTGCAGGTCTAGCTGACACCTTGATGGCAGACCGTGAGATCCAGAAATAGAGGGTGTAGTGAGGACACTCATAGATTTTTTTTCTATAGAAACTGTGAGTTTATAGCTATATATATATATAAATTGATGTAAAGCACTGGAAAAAAAGTATTTATGACTGCGGTCTGAAATAGTATTCTAACAATGTTCTGTAGCTTACTGATGCAAAGCACTGGGAGAGTATTCATGAGTGTGGTCTGAAATAGTATTCTCACAGTGTGCTATTTTTTCCTTGGTAGTGTGTACATTTTGAACATTTTATATTTTTCTGGCTATTATATGCTTTCCTTCCTACCAAATTGTAAAGTGTCATGAACAAACTGTTGTTCTGCTCATCTGTGTTCACTTGTTCCCAGAAGAGTGTCTACCATTGAATGGGTGCTTTCATTTATTAAATATTTGTTAGTAAATGAAAACTGTAAGCAATTTAAAAAGAAAGCTGATAATTCATATAAAGATGAAGCAAAGGCTTCTAAATCTGCAATACTGTGCGTGAAGCAAGTTGTAGGTACTTTACTAATAAGTAAATTCCCCCTTTCCTCTATAATAATTTTTGTATAGCCAACAAAAAAATGGAAAAGGGTACATATTGGGGCCAGAGCTATAGCACAGCAGTAGGGAGTTTGCCTTGCATGCAGCCAATTCAAGACTGAAGTGGTTTCAATCCCTGGCATTCCATATAGTCTAAGAGCCTGCCAAGAGCAATTTCTGAGCATAGAGTCCTGGGTAATCATTAAACTTAGTTGGGTGTAGCCCAAAAACCAAAACAAAAAATTAAAAGGGTACATATTTTTGTATGTTTTGTTTGTTTGATTTTTAGGCCACACCCGGCAGCACTCAGAGATTACTCCTGCCTCTGCACTCAGAAATCACTCCTGGCAGGCTCAGGGGACCATAAGGGATACCAAGGATCAAACCCTGGGCAGGTGACATGCAAGACAGATGCTCTACTCACTGTGCTATCGCTTTAGCCCCAGAGTACTACATATTAGAGTCTTTAAATTTGCTATCTGGAAGTTGATATTATAGATCACATGGTCTTTTTAGACATTTCTAGAATTTTTTCATTAATTATTCTGGAGTCATAGGACTGAATGAGGACATCTTCTAGACATTGTAAGGCCTACCATTCACTTGTTGTTCAGTGTACTTGCTTGTCGTGAATGAGATTCAGCAGCCTTGGTGTCTGTGCTGTTCACAAACCCCTCTCCCTGCACCTTGTTTAGCCACACTGTAGGCAGTGTACAAGAAGAGTTTATCTCTCTCCCACAGGACAGTCAGAACTTTAGCACATTTCCTGAAAATGTTTCTTGGAAATAATTATAGATTAGGAAATCAGTGCTTGGAAAGAAATAAAAAGTTAGTACAGTAAAAATAACCATCTTTGTAGTCAGCCTTGGGGGGCTAATGACTTCAGAAGAGCTGATGTATGAAGTTGAAGCTCTCTCTGCTGCTCAGCTTAGAATGATGTTCTCAGGAGGATGCCAAGCTGGGCTTTAGGAAGGTTGTGGAGAGGCCCCAGGCAGAGACAGGTTTCTTGTTATCAGTGCTGCCTGTATGTGTCTGTGCTGGAAGTTTTTGAAAGAGATAGAACTAAACCTTAAGGGTTCCATGTAGCCTCTGAGACAGTGTAGGAAAGAAGTGGAGTTAGCCTTGCCATCACGCCTCACACATCTTGGCTTAGAGATCATTTTCCACCATCCCCCATACATTCAGCTGGACAATTGGCCTCCTCCATCCCCAAGCCCATATATCCCTTGTGTTATCTGCTTGTTGAATGTCTGTTATATGCTCTGGATAATTCTGTGATCTAGCAAACCCTCCACGACAGGGTCTAAGAGTTTCTATCTTCTGTGGTATCCCTAGTGCCTGGTGGAAGGACAGTTTGGTAAGTGCTCCAGCACTTTGGTTCATGGAACAAATGTCTACTTGCAGATTTATGTTTGTCCTTCTAGTGCATTGTCAGCATTGTCTAAACAGATGGGAGAATAAGATTGTGAACATCTGTTTACAATTCTAGACTTCCATAAACTTGACCTAAAATGCCATTTTTGGCTAGCCAAGTTAAGCAGTGATATAACTTAGTCTTCTTCTTCTCCTAATTTTATGTCCTTAATTTAAAGATATTTTTTCTTTAGGCATTATTTTTATGTAATAAGGTAATTCAAAGACACAATATTTAGATCTCTTAAACATAATAAGAGTTCACAGATTCCATCTGTTGAAGAAATATTCTATTTTGTTTAGTTACTTTACATTTTGAGAAATAAAATTTAAAGATAAAACTGAGGGCTTTTATATTTCACTTTTTATCTTTTTACTGAAAAGATGAATATTTTGAAGTTGGAGGGTCTTTCCCAACTGTATTTGATAATTTATTATATATGTCTATAAAATAAAATGTCATATGTAATATATAAAATCTTATTACCTGATGATTTTATAACAGAATTATGTGTTCCACATTGATTCATAGTTCCTAAGGTATTCCTTTTAATTACTGATTTCTATGAGTATGTCATAATTTGTCTACTTCCCAGAAGCTGTGTGTAAAATTTATCATTTCTCCATTTTCATAGTATTCCTAGCTTTATAGGACTTTGAAAATTACCATCTTTATAGATTTGAAAATTATGCCTATTTTATTTTTATTTTACTGATTACTAGTCAACTAGTGAGTCTAGATATATTTTCAAGCATTTATGTGCCATTCTGACTTTCTTTGTATCAACTGCCTTTTCTTGCATTGTGAAATATTATAAAAATTACCACATTAATTCCCACTCAAGATCATTATCCTTGTGTAGCTCCTATTATTACTGACTATGGGTTTAGATATCTGATTTTTGTTTTTTGGCTAATGAAACAAGGAGATGATAGTCTTGAAGAGAAAAAAAAATCAACCAACCAAGAAACACACACACATAAGCACACACACACACACACACACACACACACACACACACACACACACACACACGAGACCTAAAATGTGTTTGTGTATTGATGCTTGGTTTTCCTTCCTGTTTTTGAGAATACCACCATGTAAATGAGATCAGACTAGCAAGCTAAATTAGGACAGTCAAATTGTGCTGTATCCTCTATTAATCCTGCCAATTACCAGACCTGAGAGAGACCATCCATTTTCTGCTGACTATGGGCCTCTGAGTGGGTTTGCTGGTCCCTGGAGGAAGAAGTTTGCCATCTCCTTTGAACCTAACACAGATGGCAACTGTGAACAGAGGGTTATTGTTTTGTTTTATAGTTAAACTTATTCATACACATTTTGTACATTTCTCTTTATTTGCTAATCTTTTTAAATTTCTTATAATAAGCTTTTCTTATTATGACATCTCATAAGTATGGGAATAAATTTATGAAGTAGACATTATCATTATTACTATCATCATTCTACAAAAGAGGAAACTGATTTCATTCTTAGTGTCATTTCATGAATCACACAAGTAGGCAAAAGAAAAAGGAAAAGGTGAGTTTTAGATTTATCCATGACTATGAGCTCATGCTCCTAGGCTATTTTACTATTACGTTTTTCTCACATATGGATTTCAGTCACTCTGCCAATTGAGTGACTTCTCATTTCTTTCTTTCTTTCTTTCTTTCTTTCTTCTTTCTTTCTTTCTTTTCTTTCTTTCTTTTCTTTCTTTTCTTTTCTTTCTTCTTTCTTTCTTTTCTTTCTTTCTTTCTTTTCTTCTTCTTTCTTTCTTCTTTTCTTTCTTTCTTTCTTTCTTTCTTTCTTTCTTTCTTTCTCTCTTTTCTCTTTCTTTTTTCCTTTCTTTTTCTCTTTCTTTTTCTTTCTTTCTTTCTTTCTTCTTTCTTTCTTTCTTTCTTTCTTTCTTTCTTTCTTTCTTTCTTTCTTTCTTTCTTCTTTCTTTCTTCTTTCTTTCTTTCTTTCTTCTTTCTTTCTTCTTTCATCTTTCTCTTTCTTTTTTCTTTCTTCTTTCCTTTCTCTCTTTCTTTCTTTTTTTCTTTATCTCTTCCTTCCTTCCTTCGTTCTTCCTCCCTCCCTCCCTCTCTCCCTTTCTCCCTCCCTCCCTCCCTCCCTCTCCCTCCCTCCTTTCCTTCCTTCCTTCCTTCCTTCCTTCCTTCCTTCCTTCCTTCCTTCCTTCCTTCCTTCCTTCCTTCCTTCCTTCCTTTCTTTTTCTTTTTTTTCTGTCCATTATTTTCTTGCTTTCTTTATTTAAAAAAAATTTGGTTTACTTTTTTAAACTTCTTGGTGGTGAACTAGAACCAGGTCATTGGCTCATAAAAGACAATAATACTATTTCTTCCAAATTCTGTGTTCATTGATACCATACTGCCAACGTGACATGATTGTGGTAGAAAAAAATTTTACAATGAAAAATTTTACAATGAAAAATAGCAAAAGCTGCAGATAGTGTTTCTTTTCTTCACGAATTTGCATGTCATTCTTGTGCAGGGGCCATGCTAATCTTTTCTGTATCGTTCCAATTTTAGTATATGTGCTGCCAAAGCCAGCCCAATAGTGTTCCTTTTCTTTCTGTCTTCTAGAGAATCAGTTTTCTAGCATATCAAAATATGTGTTGATTTTCTTTGTATTTCAAATATACCTCCCCTTTACTTGTCAGCACAGTTTTATAATATGAATTCATCAATATTTGCAATCCATCTGCATTTTATACATTAGACAAACAAGTATATTTTCTTTATTTATACTAGGCCATAATTGAAGCTCTAAGGTATGTAAGAAGAAACCTCTTTGAAGGTCCACTTGCTAGGATAATCAACACTGTGTTTGATTCTCTAATAAACTGCATTATTCTGGCATTTTACCAAGCCATTCAGAATTATCCTAAACTTTTACATTGTATTAAGGGTAGCAATTTCTTGAACCAGTCTCACAGGATATGAACTTAAGACCCAGAAAGCTGAGTGATAGTTTATTCAGTATGCTCTACATTACCTAGTGATGAGTGAGCTGTGATAAAAACTCAGCTTTTTACTTCATTTTATTCAAATTTACCTCAATGCTACCAATCTGTCTGTCCAAGGATGCCAGGGCAGGGTTTGGATTTGGTGAGCAGTAGGAGCTGGCAAGCAATGAAGAGTCAAGAAAAGTTTTTGAGTGAACGAAAGCTACATCTCACACAGAATTTAGGATATTTCATCCATCTAGAGAATGACAGATTGGCCCCTAAAGAAGAAGGACCAGGGGCAGTAAAAACAATCGGATCTTATAATCATCATTAAAATCTTATGATATCTATGGCAATGAAACCACTCCAACATGGGCTTACACTCCATCTGGATCAGGCTCTTACATCTCAGATCAGTTGCCAAGATTCTGTTTGTACTATTTCCCCCAATCCAGGGCACATCTCTCTATCAGCTTTATTTCACTGTATGTAAAAATTAGTTAAAACATAACTGCTTATTATGATGATGGCACTCTCTCACAGCATCATTCCACTTATCATCTGATTTATAGAGTTTGATAAAATAGTTTCCCCTATATTTATTATTTCTCACCAGTGAGTCTTTAGGTTTCTCTAGGGTAGAGAATGCATCTTATACTTTGGCATGCTCTACACTGTGATCATCAGAGTTACTCTATAAATGCTTGAAGAATATAAAAATACATAAATAACCTTCCAGTTTTATCCACTGGCAAGAGCATTGACAATAGGTGCCTGGAGTAAATATAATTAGATAGGTCCAAAGAAAAATTGTGTTAAGGAACTACTTAAATGCTGTAAAGGAAACTAGAAAAGACAGCTAATTAGTACCTATGAGCAGCCATGATTTTTACATAATAGAAGGAGTCATTTATTGGATTTAATTGACTGAGCTTTCTGACTAGAAGATGTCCTTATGGTCCTTTATTGCTTCACCCAAACAGGTATGAAGAGGCCCCTTGAGATCCAGGTTATGAAGAATCTAGACCAAGAAACCCCAATTCTATTAATAGATTTGAGAGTGTGACTCAAGAATCAATGTCTGTAGGAAATAACACTATGGCATGTCTATAATGTGTGGGCACTCTGAAAGCACCTGTTTCTCTCAAAAACTTGCTTCTTCTTTGAAAGACATAAAACTTAATTCTAGGGCCCGGTGAGATAGCACAGCGGCGTTTGCCTTGCAAGCAGCCGATCCAGGACCAAAGGTGGTTGGTTCGAATCCCGGTGTCCCATATGGTCCCCGTGCCTGCCAGGAGCTATTTCTGAGTAGACAGCCAGGAGTAACCCCTGAGCACCGCCGGGTGTGACCCAAAAACAAAAACAAAAACAAAAAACAACTTAATTCTAAAAAGATACATACTTTGCCCAAGAGTAACCAATTGGTAAAAAGCAGAGAAGGGGTTCAAACCCACCTCTATTATAACATAATGCTTTATTGTTTATAAAAAGGTTATACCGTAATGTATATGTGACTTGAGCTAGGTATACAAAAACCGGAAGAAGTCTGTAGAACATACTACATTTCAAATCAAACCTTTAAAACTGCTAGTTAAAAACAAATCAAGAAGCTGAGCACCACAACACAATAACACTGTGTTTTCAGGGTGCACTTTCCTATTTGAAAGTGATTTGTCCAAGAATTAACCAACTCAAGGTTAGGAATTATGGAGCCCTGTGACTTTTTCTGTGGTGGCTTTTGTTAATGGGTTTAATCTAGAATCTCAAATAACTTTCTTCAGGAGGAGAGAAGTCATATAATGTAGAAATTGTCAGTCAACTGTGAGAGCAAAAGATTAGTAAATCCAGTTGAGGTAGCACTCTCGAAGACATCTAGAGTTTGGTTCTAAACCAATATGTCTCAGCAAACAGTGGACAGTGACCAACATGTGTATGGCAAGAAATCTGGAGACCTTGATCAATGGATTGTCAGAGGTGTCTGGAAACATATACAGCTGCTAATTCCAGATGAAACCAAAGGTGATGGGTAAAGTGGCTGAGGAAGACATAGAAACCATTGGGAAAGTCAGTGAGCAGGGATCCAAGTCATAGTTCCAAGGCAAAAGACTCAAAGCTGGATGTCTATCTGGAGGCTGTGGGTGGGTGGGTGGGTGGGAATACAGGCTGTATTATCAAGGACAAGTTGGGAATTAGACTCAGTGGAAAGACAGGAATAGTGTTATTTGGTTGTTCTCTAGAACTTGCCCTGAGCAATGGAGATCCCTCTTTTTCTTGCAGTTTAAAGGCACTCCTGAGTAACACACACCTTTTCCCCCCACATAATTGTTTCTGTCACTTGACATCCAATTATTGCTACTGACATATCATGGCCTGCAAGCCTAAATGCTCACTCTCATGGCTAATCCCTCTCAAGTCACAAAGAAATACTTCTCCATGCTTTCTGATCTGCCTTCCTTGGTTACATATGCTGACTTGTAGCTTGTCCTTAGGGAGAGTGAGCACAGGGTAATCAATCACTAGGTAAGATCAAAGACAAATTAGCTCTCCAGTCATCATTATCAGGAATGCCTATTTGCCATTAGAGGGAAAATTTTCTATACCTGTTACACTTTCTTGCTACTTTTTCTTTTATCTTTTTTTTTTTTTGGCTTCTAATATGTGGTTCTGGAGGTTATCAGAATTTATGTGGAATTCATAAGTACATATAGTATTGTATTACTCATAAATTTGAATTTATCCTGTACTAGACATAATGTGTAGAGCATGGTATAGTCAACTATATTGGCACTGATTGTTTAAATGCAAAAATTTTATTTTTTATAAAATATTAAGTAGAATTTAATTAAATTTTTGAGATGCTGATTTAAAAGTTAAATTCGAATATTGAAAGAATCAAAATTAAAATCTATTCTGATATTAATTGCAATTTATATATGATATTTCATATTTATGAGGTAACTGAATACTTTAAAAATTAATAGAGGGGCCGGAGAGATAGCATGGAGGTAGGGCATTTGCCTTGCATGCTGAAGGACGGTTGGTTCGAATCCCAGCATCCCATATGGCCCCCCGAGATTGCCAGCGGCAATTTCTGAGCATAGAGCCAGGAATTACCCTTGAGCACTGCCGGGTGTGACCCAAAAACAAAAGAAAATAGAATTATTTGAGAAATTAATTTTTTTGACCAGTGATGGTCAGCGGTTACTCCTGGCTATGGGCTCAGAATTTGCTCCTGCCTTGGGGGACCATATGGAATGCAGGGAATCAAACTGAGTTTTGTCCTGAATCAGCTGCGTGAAAGGCAAATAAATGCCTTACTGCTGCGCTATTGCTCTGATCCCAAGATATTAATTTTAAAAACCAATTTGTATTTTGAATGAAAATGGTTTAATATAAACTTTGTCATTGTGGTTGTATAACTCTGTCAAGGAAGAAAAAATAACTCGATTTTCAGTTTTTAGCTTGGTTTATAAATTGAGTATTTAGATGCATAGTATGAGAATTTAGTGGTTTGAATTGTCACCCTCATATATCTAAATCCCAACCCTAATGGTGCCTTGGAATGGGATTTTGTTCTAATTTTTGCAGCTATAATTAAGTGAACTATCTTGAGGTAAGATACATTTGGATTGCCTAGGTAAGCCATAAGTTCAATGACAAATATCCTTATATAGAGAAGACATAGATACAGAGGAGAAAGCATATGAGGAAGGTTGTTAGGAGACACCTCTGAGACTTGGAATGCTTGGGGCCCCAGAAAATATAAAATATAAAGAATAATATCCCACCTGGTATTCACGAAAGTACAACTCTTTTAACACTTTGGTATCACAGGTTTCTAGACTTTTTAAATAAGAGAATAGATCCCTGTTGTTTTAGTTCAGAGTTTAATGGATTCTTGGTGATTTCTTATGATTAATATAGAAAAATAACATAGTGGACCTTTCCACCCTTTCTAATTTTGCCAATATCAGAAATGGGGCTGGAAAAGGTAATCATGAGAGCCTGTACAAAGCCTCTTATTCTATTTTGTTATCCTATTATTAAAATATCTATCCCATTTACTCTGTTTTAGCTGTTGTGATGATCACAGAACACATATGCTTGGACATAGTGCTTGTATGCTTCAGTCTAGTGTTTTCCAGGTTCACACACTTGTTGTGTACCAGGGTTCACAACGATAGTTGTGAATAGTGCTAGAGATTGAATGCTAGGGCCTTCATGTTTGTAAGGGTGTATAACACTATTGTGATATCTCTGGGCCCTCCTCAGAGCTCCTATTTAAAGCCTACCTCATGTCTCAGCTTTTTTGTGCTTTCTGTGAAAGACTGTAATCTCCTCTAATTCCTAACCAAGTGCTTAGTATAAGATGAGGAAGGTCTGAATCAATGATCATTAAAAGCTGCTCTTTTGAACTCAGACTCTATAGGAGGGTTTGTTAAATTCTTTTCACCCAGAAGTCAGAGATATGCCATAGAACAGTGACATGAGTGAATTCTGCTAGAAAACCTAAAATTCATGACATTTGAAACATCATCAGATTCAGTTTGATTTTTTATATCTTCATTTAAGCTTCATTATTACAAATATGTTTGTAGTTAGGTTTCAGACATAAAAGAACACTCCCCTTCACCAGTGAAATATTTCCATTACCAATGCTCACCATCTCCATACTCCCCCAGTCCAATTGTATTCAAGACAGAAATTCTACTTCTCTCACTCATTAACATTGTCATGATAGTTGTTAGTGTGGTTATTTTCTAACTTCACTCACCACTCTTTGTGGTGAGCTTCATATCCTGAGCCAGATTTTCTGGCTCTCATCGCTATTGACTCTGGGCACTATTAAAATAATGCCTCTTATATATCTTAAAACCCATAGATGAGAAAGACTATTTTGTGTTTATATCTCTTCCTCTGATTTATTTCACTAAGCATAATAGTTTCCATGTCCATTCATGTATAGGATAATTTCATGACTACATCTCTCCTGATAGCTGCATAGTATTCCATGATATATATGTACCAGTGCCTGTACCCATTCATCTATTGAAGGACATCTGGGTTGTTTCCAGATTCTGGCTTTTGTAAATAACACTGAAAAGAATATAGGTGTGAGGAAGTCATTTTTTTGTATTGTGTTTTGGTGTTCCTAGGGTATATCCCTAGGAATGATGTAGCTGAATTATATGGGAGCTCAATTTCCAGTTTGTTGAGGAATCTTTTTTTCCATGAGGGCTGGACTAGATGGCATTCCCACCAGCGGTGAATGAGAGTTCCTTTATCCCTACATCTCCACCATCACAGATATTTCTTATTTCCTGTAATGCATGCTAGTCTCTGTGGCATGAGACAGTACTTCATTGTTGTTTTGATCGGCATCTACCTGATGATTAGTGATGTGGAGTATTTTTCATGTGTTGTTTGGCCATTTGTATTTCTTCGTTGAGCAAGTGTCTGTTCATTCTTCTCCCATTTACTGATGTGTTAAATGATTTTTTCCTGTTAAGTTCTGTCAGTAACTTGTATATTTTAGATATTATCCCCTTATCTGATGAGTATTTGGTGAACAGTTTCTCCCATTCTGTGGCAGCCTTTGTATCCTAGTCACTATTTCCTTTGAGGTGCAGAAGCTTCTCAGCTTAAGATAGTCCTATATTTTTATCTCTGCTTCCACTTGTATGGAGAGTGCTATTTCCTTCTTGAAGATGCCTTTAGTCTCAGTGTCATAGAGTGACTTACCTATGTTCTGTTCTATACACCTTATGGTTTTGGGTTTGATATCAAGGTCTTTAATCGATTTGGGTTTGACCTTTTTGGATGGTGTTAGTTGGGAGTCTCAGTTTGTTTTTGCATGTGGCTGACCAGTTGTCCCAACAGCACTTGTTGAAGAGGATTTCCTTGCCTCATTTTGCATGTCTTGCCCCTTTGTCAAAGATTAATTGATTGTAGTCTAGAGTGATGCCACCCATGTTACTTTTCTAAGGATTGCTCTATCTATTTGTGGATGTTTATTGTTCCAAATGAATTTCAGGAGTGAGTGTTTGATACACTTCTTTGAAGAATAACATGAGTATCCTTAGAGGAGTTGCATTAAATCTGTACAATGCTTTGGGGGATTATTGACATTTTAATAGTGTTAATTCACACAATCCATGAGCAGGGTATGTGTCTCCATTTCCCTGTGTCCTCTTTCATTTCTTGAAGCAGTGTTTTCTAGTTTTCTTTGTATAGATTCTTCATCTCTTTAGTTAAGTTGGTTCCAAGGTATTTGAGTTTGAGTGACACTAATGTGAATGGATTGTTTTTTTAATATCCATTTTTTTCTATCATTATTTGTGTACAAGAAGGCCATTGATTTTTGCATGTTAATTTTATAGCCTGCCACTTTGCTATGCAATTCTATTGTGTCTAGAAGTTTTTTGGTAGAGTTTAGGTTTTTCTAAGTAGAGTAACATGTCATCTGCAAACAGTGAGAGCTTGACATCTTCCTTTCCTATCTGGATGCCCTTGATACTTTTTCTTCACTAATTGCTATGGCAAGAAATTCCAACACTATAATAAATAGGAGTGATGAGAGAGGGCAGCCTTGTCTTGTACCAAACTTTAAAGAAAAGGCTTTTAGTTTATCTCCATTGAGAATAATATTTGCCATTGGCTTGTGGTAGATGGCCTCGACTATAATGAGAAAAGATCCTTACACTTCTATCTTGATGTGAATTTTTTTTATCAAGAATGGGTGTTGGACCTTATTGAATGCTTTATCTGCATCTTGATATGATCATATGGAGTTTTTTTTCTTTTTGTTGATATGGTGTATTATGTTGATTCATTTATGCATGTTAAACCATCTTTGCATTCCTTAAATGAAACCTACTAGGTCATGGTGTATGACCTTCTTGATGAGGCTTTGGACCCTGTTTGCTAGTATTTTGTTGAGGATCTTTGCATCTGTGTTCATCAGGAATATTGGTTTGTAGTTTTCTTTTTTTTTTTTGCATCATTTCTGTCTGGTTTTGATATAAGGATGATGTTAGCTTCATTAAAAACTATTTGGGAGCCCCGAACAGTGCGTAGGGATACTGTGGGGTGAGGGTGGCTCTGTGGGTCCGCGGCTGTGCTTGCTGTGGTGGCGCCAGGCTCTGTTCTCGGTGTGGGGCCCCGATTTGGGGCCCGGGCTTGGCCTTCAGCCTGCTGTGCATCCTCCATTGGGAAGCACTCGGCCGGGCACGACTGGAGCCCCGCTAGACCCACCCAAAGGCCAGCGCTGCAGATCACACTGGACCCAAGTTTGACATCCATTTGTTGGTGTCACTTTGAGGCAAGAGAATGCAAGAGATATCTGTGTGATCAAGGTTCCTCCAGAAATAAAATACATGGATTACTTTGTGATTGGCAGTGGAACATCAACCTGGCATTTGCATGCCATGGCCTTCTACATCGTGAAAATGTACAAATTCCTGAAATGTAAAAGTGACCCTCAAGTCAAGAGTGAAGGAAAGGACACGGATGACTAGCTCTACGTGGACTTCAGTAGCATGGTGATTTATTTGATGCTTCCAGAAATTAGAGAATGCTATGAATTAGAGCAGGCATCTCAAACTCAATTTACACCTGGGGGCTGCAGGAGGCAAAGTCAGGGTGAGGCAGGGCTGCATAAGGGATTTCACCAAAAAAAGTCCTCAAATGTCATTATTAACTATTTTAATTATTTATTCTGAACATGAATAGAACATTGAGTGGAGATCATGAACAGTTCTTCTGAACTTGGCATCTTTTGCCTATTCCTTGCTGCCAGAGACTTGACAGCGCTTCTTCTCACAAATCTGAACCACATTTGGCTTTAGAGAGGAAGCAGTTGAGACTCTCAGTATGGCTTGAAGCTAATCATCATTAAGTCTAGACCTGTACTTTGACTTATTGAAGTTCAATGTGGAGAATAACTTTTCACACAAAAATGTGCTCCCAAAAGGGCACGTGGTGCGCTTGAACATTCAGGAAAGCTCAGGGAAGCTGGGGGGCAATTCTCTCAAAAATTGCCCATGCATATCTGCTTTTCCCTGAATGTGGATTTGAGATTAGAGTTGCATTGCAGATCAATGAGCTCCATTTGAAGCACAGGAGGGGCAGCTTGCACATCAAAGGAAAAGGGGTCCACAAAAATTTGGAAAGTGGCTCTGTGCTTTTTGAAGTCTGCAAATCTGTGACCAAATTCCTTCTCTAGCTTAAAAATAGCATCAACATATTTCTCACCACTGAATGGTATGCCTGCATCCACAAGTTCCTTGCATGCTGAGAAATGGCAAAGGTTTGTCTGAGAGAGCTGGGATTTCTATAACACAAGTTTTGTGGAGAATGCTCTCACATTGTCATAGGCAGCACTGATAAGCTGCCCCAGGCCTTGTAACATCTTATTTAGTACATTCAGTTTATGTGTGATTCAACAAAAACAGCTAAGTCCATGAGCCATTTGTGATCATTCAACTCAGAAACAGCATTCCCATTCTTCTTCATGAAGGCTTTCATGTCTTCTCTCAACTCAAAAAATCTTTTCAGGACATTTCCCCTGCTAAGCCAATGTACCTTGGTGAAATAGAACACATCTCCATATTCTGACTCCATTTCCTCTAAAAAAGCATGGAACCTCCTGTGCTTTAAGCCCCTGGATTTGATTTGGTTGATGCATTTCACAACAACAGACTGATCACATTGTCATACAGCAGGCATTTACTGCAAAGGGCCTGCTGATGGATAATGCAGTGAAGAGCAATGACCTTCTTTACACCTTCCTCTTCAAGCTTTTCCTGAACAAGTGCCACCAGTCCATTTTTCCTCCCTGTCATCGATGGTGCTCCATCAGTTATTATTCCAACAAACCTCTTCCATGGCAAACCTGCATTCTCAATGGCATTACACAGATGCCATAATATCTCATTAGCTGTGATCTGGCCATGCATTGGAATTATTGTGAGCAGCTCCTCTGTCAATTCAAAATTGCAATCAACACCACGGACATAAATTGTGAGCTGCACAGTGTCTGTTATATCTGTGCCCTTGTCAAGAGCAACTGGGTATGCATCAAAACATTTGGCTTTCTCACACAGTTGACGATAAATGTCACTTGACATGTCAGAAATGCGCTCTGCCACAGTGTTGGCAGAAAGGCTGATTTTGCTAAACTGACCTTTCTTTTCTGGACAGATAATACTTGCAGCCTGTAACATGCATTTTTTTTAACAAACTCTCCTTCTGTGAATGGTTTCCCTGCCTTAGCAATCATCTCACTAACCATGTAACTAGCTTCGACTGATGCAACATTCTCTTTGGTTGCTTTCTTGAAGAAATCTTGTTGCCTCATTAGACATGCTTTAAGACTGGCAACCCACTTGGCTCTTTCATTTCGTTGATATTTTGCACATTCCTCTGCATGTTTAGTTGAATAATGTGTTTCAAGTTGTATTCCTTCTGCACTTCAACTATCTCTGAGCAAATAAGACATGTGGGGATGCCCCTGTGCTCAACAAAGAAATACTGTGTCTCCCACTTCCTGAAATTGTCTGTGCTCGTCATCAATCTTTCTCTTCACTGCAGGCCTTGATGAAGTCATGATGAAGGTATGAAAAAATCTTATTCTGTAATAAACTTCTCTCCCTTAGGCCTCTGATAATGCAAGGGACAGCAGGCAGGAGCAGCGGAAATGATGTCTGCGCTAGGTGCAAAGTATTCGCGATTATTCACTTATGGAATATTCACAATAAAAAAATCTCATTAATAAGAAAAAAATCGCAAAGAATCACATTAAACATTTGCATACCCTGAATGGAACTGCTCGGGGTATGTGAATGTTTGTTGCAATTTTTTCTTACCAATGTGATTTTTATTGATTAAATACTGCAATATTTGAAAGCCTGCTGCGGGCCACAAAATGTTGTATGGAGGGCCGCAAACGGCCCACGAGCCACGAGTTTGAGATCCCTGAATTAGAGAAACTATGGACCCTGCGTTCCTATGATGACCAGTTAGCTCAGATAACACTTGAGACTTTACCTGAAGATTTTATTCTTGGAGTAGAAGATGACACTTTGTCCCTTGACTCCAGTGGAATTCAAGTATGAATAAAATAAATATGAACTAAAAAAAAACTCAACTATTTGGGAGTGTTCCTGTTTCTTCAATTTCATGAAAGAACCTGAAAAGGTTTGGTAGTACTTCTTCTTGAAAGGTTTGAAAGAATTCATTAGTGAATCTGTTTGGGCCTGGCCTTTTGTTTTTGGAAGACTTTTGATTACCATTTTAATTTCCTCAATAGTGATCAGTCTGTTTAGATATGCTAGATCATCCTGGTTTAATCATGGAAGATTATGAGTTCAAAAATTTATCCATTTCTTCCAGGTTCTCATGTTTCATGGCATAGAGTTTTTCAAAGTGGTCTTTGATTACCCTTTGAATCTCTGCAGTATATGTAGTGATCTCCCTCTTTTCATTTCTTATCTGGTTTATTAAGTTTATCTCTCTTTTTTCTTTGTAAATTTTTGCTAGTGGTTTATCAATCCTGTTGAATTTTTCAAAGAACCAACTTTTGCTTTGGTTGATCTTTCAGGGTTTGTTTTGTTTTGTTTTGATTTTCACTTCATTGATTTCTGCTCTAAGCTTTGTTATTTCCTTCTGCCTATTTATTTTTGGTTCCTTTTGTTGATCATTTTCTAATTTATAATCTCTGCCTCTAGGCTGCTTATGTAGGTCCCTTCTTTTTCCTGATATGTGCTTGCAAAGCTTGCTATGTCCCATAAATTCTGATTGTGTCTTCAGTGTTATATCTCACACACACACACACACACACACACACACATATATATATATATATATATATATAAAGTCCACACACACACACACACAGCCCATTTTTGTCTACTTTGATTCTTACTTCATTTTATTGCTTTTCTTTTTAACCAAAACCACATAACTTGAACTATCTAATTCTCCCTCTCAAATAGAGGGGGAAATAATGAAGGGTACCAAGACCAAACAGTTTTATGATCACTAAGTAGTAAGCTAGACACTGAGGGGACCACTCATTCTAGCAAACTGGGGGTTGAGGGTAGGGGATATGGGATGCAAGATGGGAATGGGGGGTGGAGGGAGGACAAATTTGGTGATGGGAACTTCCCTGATTCAATGTAAATATGTACCTAAAATGTTACCGTAAAAGATATGTAAGCCACTATGATCAAAATAAAAATTATATATTAAAAAATAATCAGCAAATCAGCTGCTATCTCTTTCACTGCCACCACCATTATCATCATAGCTATCTCTCTATCATTAGTACTTTATAAAAATACATCTCAGGGCCTTCCTTGTTCCCTCTGCTCGAGATACCCTCACTCTATTTAATTACTCACATTCTATCAGCTGGGCTCTAAATTCTTTACAGTAGCTTGTCTCTGTCCACATTTTCTGCATGTCTGTGAGCTCTTGGAGGGTAAAGATTATGTATTTGGGGCACTAATGTGCTATATGTAGCAAATTTCCTGGTCCATCATATACAAAAGTAGTTACTAAAAAAATTGGCTCAATCTATTTTAAGATTTTATAAGAAGAAAAGCTCAATGGAAGAGATACACTTATTTGGCAAGAAGATTAATTTGACTTAATTTTTTACAGACTTTCTGAGCCTTTCTCACCTTCATCAAATTTGTAAACTGAATTTATATTCTGTCTCTTTGTCTAGCAACCTGAGTTTTGTTGGAGAATGTGTAAGAAATGGGATCCAGGATGTTCAGAGTACAATGAGCTCCATGTTGTGTATAATATATCTGACTCTGGTGTTGGTCCCATTTGGGCCCAGAGGGCATCTGTGTCAGTGCCTGGCAGGGTCTTGCCTAAAGAACTGGAGCCCATCTGGACTGAAATTAAAAGCCCCTCTATTTGACTTGCAGGGTGGCTCATACCCATTAGTAGAGCTCTCTTCCAGAAGCCAAAACAAATGAAAGGTATCATCAAAAGTTGGCTGGGGTCCTAGAACTAAGTTAGGACCGTTGGGGTCTTGCTATGGGACTGGGATAGAAGTAAGCATTATATGTCATTGGATAGTGCTTATGAGACATTAGATAGATCACTCTCCTGCAGAGGTCTGCATTGTTACATTTTTGGAACTGATGCCAGGGATCTTTCTGAACTGCCTTCTTATCTAATCAATGGTAATGATTTGCCTTGCCTGCTCTGAGGAGATCTGAACATCAGCCACCTGCTGCAGGACACTGCTCAAGAACTGGGCTGAGAGCCACAAACTTTCCTTGCTACTAGTTTTAAATTGGCATAGGCAAGCTGAAATGCTGCATGCATGAAGGAATGGGAAGTGGGGCTGCTGGGCAGGGTTAAGAATCTAAGCTAAAATGGAATCTGTATCTCCATTGCTTAATAAAATAATCTTACATATGCTACTTATCTTTGCCAAGACTTGAAGCTCTGTGACAAACATGCAGACAGAATTTGAGATGTGTTCAGGCCTACAACACTAGCCTGTGACTTTGGGCAAGTTCCTTTTCCCCTTTCTCTTCTACAACTCATGGATATCTCATCTAATTTTAATAGTTTGCTATTATATATTATTTAACCTTCAGGTCCTAAAATGCAACAGAAGAAAGATTATATAACACATTCCAGGTTTTACAAAAGAACATGTTGCTAAGGAATTGTGCTAAGTACTTTACTAACATCATTATCTAATGGAACCCTCAAAAACATAAAAATTAAATTCAAAGATAGGTCATTATCTGTCCAGTCTATAAGGAATACAACCAGGATTTAGAATATTCTTCTGACTCCTAAGTTCATATTTTATACTTTCATTACTCTACTTGGATATACATTATATATAATGTGGACATATAATAATTGTAATTATATAAATGTAACTTAAAAGATTAGTCAAGATTTTTTGGTAAGTTAATAGATTTATATGGAAAAATTCCTTGACTTATTTCTTTGTGTTGTTAGGGTCTGATCTACACAAACAAGCTTGAGAAGCAGAAATCATACCAAATATACCATATCACTGTAATGTACAATTCTCTAACACCTCTGAACAGCAACAGAGACTGTCAATTTCTTTTATTGTTCTTCAGGGCACTCTGTGGAAATCCCTGCAATGAGAAGTATCCTGTTCCCTTAATTTTGGGAGCTTGAATTATTGTCTAGAAATGAAGAAGATGCACTTTTTTCTGAAAAAAAAAAAAAAAAAAATGATTCCAATTTGCTATGAGAGGTGACCTATTTGACCTATTTCATTTCCTTTATTCTGAGTCTGGCATGGGTCCCTTCCTAAGCACTTCCATTGTGAATAGATAACCAAAAGATCCACAGCAGTAGAGGTCCACAAAGGAAGGGAGAAAATAAAAAGGTTTGGACCAGCACACAAAGTAAAAGGTGAAATGGATTGTCAGCCCAGAGCAACAGGGCAGGAATTTAACTAATTGTTTTGGAGATAGAAATGACCTATGGGACAGTTTGAGTCAGAAGCTTTCATTTTACACATAATAACTGCTCTGGCGCAAATGTTTGTGAAATCTGAGTGCAGTAGACAGTTGTTGAATTTTCCTTTAGCATCACTTTTCCTTCTTGTAGAAATGGGATCTTGATTTGATTGATAGGAATTCTTTTGTTTCTTGAATCCCAGAGATTCTGATAAAGACGATGATCTCAGAGGAAAGCCTATGACATAAGTCAAATCATTCAGGTGAGAGCATTTTATTCTCCATCCTGATCTCTATAATATAGAGATAAGTCAATAATGTAGTAGACTCTCCTAGCCAAGTGAACTGTTGTGATATATAAAGACTGAAATGACTGGTGATCATGCAAATAGTTTAGACTCAGAATCAACCCAGAGACAGCAAAGTTGCAAAAATAAATTGACATATTAAACAATATGCTCTAAATCATTCCTCATTCTAGGATATTTCAGTGATAGGAACTAATAAATCCTCTTTCATCTAAGTCAATGAGGATAATTTTTTCTTTTAACTTTTGACTGAACTACAGCTGATTGATACTCTGACCTATATAGTTGCTAGTCTACTCCCCTTTCCTATGGACCTGTAATGAGTGATCTAGGTCAGAGTGGAAACATCTATGAAAATACATTTTTGGTGAATTGTGATGGGTATTTACTTTAAAGGGAAAGGCTTACCTCATTAATTTCACCAAAATTACTTTTATCTTTGATTTCTTTGATAATATTTTTTATAAAGGTTAGCAATGTCTTTGCACATCCTGCATCTCTGTGTCTACTGTGGTGTCATTAAATAATATCCTGCATGACATTATATATTAAGATGCTTAATATATTTTCTTATTATTGGGATATAAGTAGATAGAATTGGGCTTTATATATCCCTAAGGCTTAGGTATGCCTATAGTTCCTTATCTCTATTTATCCTGGGGGAAGAAGGTAAGGCATGACCTACTCTGAGTAATATCACTCTTGGGGGTAAGATATCAATGAAAATTTCTAAATTTATAGAATTTGGGGGGAGGGATAACATCTGGATGTGCCCAGTGCTTGGATGCCAGTTTCTATAGTTTTAAGGGACCATGTGATATTGAGTATTGAACCTGAGTCTCAAGCATTCAAGGCTTGCATTCAGCCCTTTAAATTCTCTTTGGCCTTCTAAATTTACATATATGAGAGCATATCTCCCCAAGACTGGTATCAAAGACTCACTTTTGTATTTTTAAATTGCAGAATATTATCACGGGCTGCTTGGTCTAGACACAGAGGGAATTCTTGTGTCCCTGCTCGAGAAGGTATATGCATGAATTCAGTGGACATGAAATCAGAGATTCAGATAATCAGAAGTAAAGTTCCATCTTGTCTCTTTACTCTAGTCCTTTTTTCTGGGCTAGAGCAGAACACTTACAGAAAATTTCTTGGCAATGTATCACAATTGCAGACAAGTCCATTTAATTTTCTCACTGGGTCCTAGGCATAATGCTACATGTTTACCTTTAACAACCCAGGGCAAGGCACAGCCCCAGATTCCATGTTCCTTCAGCAAGGTCAGTTCCCAGAAACTGGCTATTGTTTTGGTCTTATTCCATTTCATGCATTCTGAACTGAGACTTGAAATACTAACGCTTGTTGTGACTGCACATAGGCTAACAGTAAAGGTCATTGAGGGTGAGTAATATCTGTAAGACTAAAAAGAATACTTGAATCACAATATGTTCATAATAATGTATTTATATAAATCTGAGTAATATTTAAGAGGAGCTTTAAGAAAAGTCTTTAGAATATTAGTTGAAATTATGTCTCAAATAATATTATGCTACATCTTTGTACATCCCTACATTCCTGAGTGCCTCATGATCAGGTGACAAAGGTCTTTCAGCACTCTAATGCCCTCCTTTTTGTGTATATCTAAATATCCTCCTTTTACAGGTACAAACAGCTTTCAAAGGTACAGGCAGCTAGGTCTTTTCTATTTGGTGCCCTCCTAGTCTGATGTAGTGATGTAGGGGATGATGTAGTGGAATATGAAAAGATTTGCTTATAGAGGACTTGAGTTTTGAAAAATTGTGAGAGGTGACTCCCCAGTGGCATACCTGAAACTACTCTCAACTGGGGAAACTAAGGAGACAGGCCCCAGAATTAGCCCCTTCAGCAACGCCATGATGCAGCTATTCCACTCCAGCCTAACATGGCCAGACACATTGCTCCTAGGAAAGGAAACGGGATGCCCAAGAGCTGCTGGATAATACTCCATGCCAGATGCCAACCAGCTCCAAAAGTGAAAAAATAGATTCTCAGCATGAGAAGAAACCGAACACTCAGCGCTATTGATTTGGTCTTGGCAGCACCCGTTCCTTCACCTCCCCTCACCATGGACTTTTGATTGCTACCCTTTTCGGTGGCTGAGAAGTCCCCCACTTGAAGATACTTCCTGATATATGACTGCTAGAAGCCATCTTCCCTAGACTCCACAAAACCAAATCACAGGCTGAAGCTGAGCTCTAGATCTTAACTCTTCCCTGCCTTTTACAAAAGACTTAAAGAGGACATATAAACATTCTTTAAATATCTCTTAAGATACATTCCTTTAATAGGCACAACTGTTATCAAATATTTTCTTATGTAGTGGCAAGTTCCCCCATCCTTGGGATCTGTTTAGTACGGAATCCTAGTAGACAAGTCTTTAGTTAGATGTCATGTAAAGAAAAGGTTATGGAATTTTTGGTCCTGATATCTCGGCCCCTCAAAACACTAATAATACCTTGTGGTATTGTTCCCTTTTGCATAGGCACATTAAAATGGGAAAAGTTTACAGATGCAAACAAGTTCTTATCTAATAGATATAGGAACACAATCAATATTTTATACAGCAGTTGGGACCTTACATCCTGAACACTTGGCATAGTGACTTGGCTTAGACTTCAAGTGATTGGACATTGACCACTCACCCCTGAACCATGGATACCATCTACGAAAACAAATATGGTTTCCTACACCACCACCAGGAAGAGAAATTTTTCCAAGGAAGGCCCCACTGCTGCATGCACTGACTTACTCCAAAGATGATTTTTATGACACCCTGACAACTTAGGAGCAGCAACAATCTGCTTTTAGGGCAGGATTTTCTGCAGTGCTACCTAATGAGACAGAACCAGAAGATGCTATACACTTCCTGGACTTTAACGAAGGACCTATAGAGAAACCAGGATCTATAACTACAGAAACCTTACAGCAACAACTGTGATGGTGAAGAACTGTTACTGGGACCACAGAGAAGAAAAAGGGTTGGACAACCTATTATGCCTGGAGCCTGGAGCTGATCTTTTGCCAAAATACTTCAGGGGTAAGGTATCCCTGTTTTTAGGCCAAAGGCTTTCCCTTCCAATTTCTTCCATATTTTGCTGTGCCTATGCAAACAACTGCCATACACACATCTTTTTCTCAGCTTATCTCCTATCATTAAAAAAAGAGTGTACTAAACCTTCTGCTATTGTATTAGTGACTTTATTGGTGAAACAATAATTTTCATGAATATAACTGCGAATGACCCTCCTCTTCTTTTTCCAATTTCTTTCTTTTCTTTTGAGATTTTCTATTTTCTTACTATTTTTAATAACTTCACTTTCTGCCATCTTGAAACAATTGTATTATGATGTTATGTCAACTATGTGATAACACCTTTTATGAGTTTATCCTTCCAGATGCTGTGCATAGATTAGTGTCTGATTTGAGAATGCAATGTTCAGGGGTGTGATATGAGGTCAGAAAATTATACAATTTTAGACATTAAACATGTTTATATTCTACTCAGTAAGGGCCACAAACTGGTCTCAGCATTGGCATATCTGAGAGCTTAGTAGAGATTTAGGATCTCAGGCCTACTATATCTGAGTTCCTAAGTGATTTGTATATAATATAAAGTTTTAGGAGTGCTGATATACAGTGACTTCAGTGCTTCACTTAACTCACCTTTTAATGAGTACCTTCTATGTTCCAGACATTGGTACTATTACAGACTAATAATGGATAGAATTTTCTAAAGGGCTGCCCTTTGTTTATTTACTTAATTCTTTCTTTAGTCTCTCTTCAAGCCTTTGCATTCTGATTTGCCTCAATCTTTACTGAAAAGATTCCTTTGAAGTCACTAATGACTTGTTTATTGTGAAATTTAAATTTTGTACAATTAAATACATTTTAGCAAAATCTATTCTTAAGTCTGTCCTCTTCTGTTTTTGCTGATAAGGTGTTATCTTTGTTTTCCATTGTATTTGTCTCATTTACTAGCTTGTTCCTCTTCTTTCTCAAGCTCTCCCTCACTTTGATTCTTATCTTCTCACCAGATTACTTCATCTAGTTCAATATGAATTGCTTTTATTATAGTATTTGACCTAGAAGAATCTCAGAATTTATGCTATTAGAAGAGTACCCTGGACATCTCTATTATATCTATCTATATATAGATATATACCTCTGTATATTTGGGGAACATCAATTACTTCCAATATGAAGTTAAATTTACAGAATGTCCTGAAATGAAGGCAGTGGGTTTTGTGAGAATTGCTGATGTAACAAATGATCATAACCTAGGTAACTTGAAAATCTATTATCTTAAAATTGTGTAGATCATAAAATCTCAGTATAGGCCTTACTAAGATCTAATCGAGGCATCAGAAAGGCCAAGATATTTTCTGGAGGCTCTAGTGGGAGAGTCTAACCCATCACTTTTTCCAGAATCTGCAAGTAATCTACATTAGTTGGCTCATGACCCATCTTTTACCCTTTAAACCAGTAACTGTGAGATAAGTAAAATGCACGTGTCCTTATACTACATTAACACAATTTTTTTGCAAATTAGAAAGGCTAGGGTTTATTCCTGACTCTGTGTTCAGGGATTACTCCTGATGGTGCTCAATGGACTCTATGTGCCAGAGATCAAAGCAGGGATAACCACATGCAAGACAAACTCCTTAAGATTCTATCTTTCCAGTTTCATCTCTGTACTTTTAAGAACTTCTGTGATTGAATGGGAAAACATAAGTGGGTAAATTATCCTAGATAGTCCAGAATAATTTCCTCATCTCAAGATTATTGGCATTAATCTATTACAAAGTTCCATTGTTATGTAATAAAACATTTATAGAACCTGAGGATTAGGTTATCTTTTTCCCCCCACTACACTGAGAGTGAGAAAAATATAGGTTTCTAAGGAAAGGAAGGATGCATTGCATAGAATGGCACAAAAAAAATTTACAAGATATTTTAGTTCTTCTATTGGAAAAGTGGTCTGGAGTAAAAAGAAGGAATGGGACAGGGCAGGAATGAAAAAGATTGTGATCTCAAGCTCTATTTTTAGGCGCCAAGAGCTCCAAAATGCATGCCTACTAATGGAACAGAATAGCATCTTATATCTTCAATTAAAAGTGGATCTAATAGTCAATATAATAAATGGCATGTGAAAAATTGTTTAAAATGAAACCCATTGTCTTCCTCTTGTCATCTTTTCTTTTATTTTCCCTCTGTGAATGAGATCATCACTGTTTAATGTGCTTCAAGATAAAAACTTGCATCATACCCTTCCCTCATTTGTTCACCAACACCTGATCCTGATGGACTTCTGCCAAGTTTATCTGTTTTTCTTAATTATAGTCTGCTGCCCAGAGCAAGATCAGTCCTATAATTCACCTACCTAAGATTAAGTCTTAGGCCTCCTGATCTCTTTGACTAGCTGGAAAATTTGTTTTCTAACCTGATGTCTGTGATCTTCCCTAAATTTCCTTAGGTCTATTTTAAATAGCTCTAAAATTTCCTACTACCTTCTGAATCAAATCCAAATGGGGCATAGTTAGCAATAACTTCCATATATTTTCTTCTTTAAATTTTTTGAGTGGGTCCCACCTGGCTGTACTCAGAGGCTACTCCTGGCTTTGTGCTTGGAGATCACTCAAGGAGGTTCTCGAGTGGCTATGTGGTGCAAGGAATCCAACATATGATCTTAAACAGGATAGGCAAGTGCTCTGACATTGAGCCACATTTCCAGCCTTCTTGTTATATTTTATTGTTTTTCACAATATACTTCATACTCCAAATTACTGAATCATTATTTTTATTTAACCTTGTACTCTTATCAAAGATATCAACTGAGTAGATGTTTCTCCATCAGATCTTCATTTCTAATCCCACTGGACTAATCTCAACTAATTTTCACTCTTTTAGGTAGACTTAACTTGATTTCTTTCCCCAAGATGCTGTTTTCTACAAACATTATTGTTAAAGCATTGAATGTATCACGTTGTCCTTTTTTTGTATGAATGCCAATCTTCCCCTCAAGATTAGTCAGGGAGGGAGTTGTTAGTAGAGACCTTTGTTACTGTGACTTTATTCAAATATTTTTTACATTTTTTTCTTTATTTAAACATCTTTTTTTAATCTTTTTTTTTTAAATTTTTATTGTGACCAAAGTGCATTACAAATCTTTCACTGCATCATTTATGGTACATAGTGACAATGAATGAGGGCCATTCCCACCACCAGTGCTGTCCTACCTCCGCCCCTGTTCCCAGTATGCATCCCATATCTCCCTCCTCTACCCCTCAGTATGCTATTGCAACTGGTCTCCACTTTACAGCTTGTTGTAGATTGAGCATCCATTCCACCATCATTGGAAATAAAAAGGATAAGAAAAAAGGGGGAAAATTTTGGTGACAACTACCAAAAGAAGAAAGAAGAGAGAGAAAAAAAAGAAAGAAAAATTGAAGAAAAAAGGAAAAAAAATGGACCCAGCAAATAAAAATAAAAATAAATCTCTAAATAATAACCACAAGCGTGAAAAAGAAAAAGAAAAGTGGAAGAAAAAAGAGAAGGAAAATAAAGTTAAAAACTAACAAATCAAAACAAAACAAGAAAAAGTATGGGTGCTGGAGTGGTAGGGTTTGGCGTTCCCCACTTTTTTTTTTTTTTTTGCAAAGGCACAGTAAGCATTGGGGAAGAAAGGAAATTCCCGTGGCCTAAGAGATTCAGGGTTTCTCCATCCTTGAAGCATACCATCATGGGATCAACCCCTGGCTCCATATATACTCATTACCCCATCCCAAAGGCTTTTTTGTGATGCCAGGAAAGTTTCCTCTCAGTTGTGTGTGAGAAAATCAAGCCACTATAGCTAGCGATCTTGGTATTTGTGCAGGTTATAGGTCAGGGTCTAGGATAGTCTCTAGGTTCTGGAGGTTCCTATCCATCCTTGTTGTGGTGTTCAGTTCTCTGTAACTCATGCTCCCTGTTTTTGTTCAGTCCCTAAGCCGAAGCCTAGGATATTATGGATTCAAGGTTCTGCTCAGTCTCTGTTGTCCAAGTAGGACCTCTGCAATAAGACATCTTATTGTTGTTGTTGTTGTTTTTTATGTGTTCTGGACTACAGCCTAGGGTAGGGTTTTCCTTATTAGTCCCAAGGTAGGCTCTGTTCAGTCACAGTTGTCAAAGTCAGTTTTCTGTTGTTGGTGCTCTTATTTTTCACAGTCAAAGGACGATAGCTCTTCTAATTTCCATTTAGTGTTAGGTGATGTGATAGGACAGCCTGGTCTTATTTAAACATCTGGATTACAAATATGATTGTGATTAGGTTTCAGTCATATATAGAACACCCCCCTTCACCAGTGCAACATTCCCACCACCAATGTCCCAAATCTCCCTCCATCCCACCCCAACCACACCTGTACTCTAGACAGGCTTTCCAGTTCTCTCATTCATTCACATGATTATGGTAGTTCTCAGTGTAGTTATTTCTATAACTGCACTCACCACTCATTGTGGTGAGCTTCATGAAGTGAGCTGGAAGTTCCAGCCCTCCTCACATTGTCTTTGAGGATTGTTGCAAAAATGACTTTTATTTTTCTTAAAACCCATAGATAAGTGAGACTATTCTGCATCTCTCTCTCTCTTTCTCTGACTTATTTCACTCAGCATGATAGATTCCATGTACATCCATGTATAGGAAAATTTCATGACTTCATCTCTCCTGACAGTTGCATAATACTCCATTGTGTATATGTACCACAGTTTCTTTAGCCATTCATCTGTTGAAGGGCATCTTGGTTGTTTCCAGAGCCTGGCTATTGTGAATAGTGCTGCAATAAATATGGGTGTGAGGAAGGGGTTTTTGTATTGTATTCTTGTGTCCCTAGGGTATATCCCTAGGAGTGGAATAGCTGGGTCGAATGGGAGCTCAATTTCCAGTTCTTGGAGGAATCTCCATATTGCCTTCCATAGAGGTTGGACTAAATGGCATTCTCACCAGCAGTGGATAAGAGTTCCTTTCTCTCCACATCCCCACCAGCACTGATTGTTCTCATTCTTTGTGATCTGTGCCAATCTCTGTGATGTGAGGTTGTACCTCATAGTTGTTTTTATTGGCATCTCCCTGATGATTAGTGATGAGGAACATTTTTTCATGTGCCTTTTGGCCATTTGTATTTCTTTTTATCAAAATGTCTGTTCATTTCTTCTCCCCATTTTTTGATGGGATTAGTTTTTTTCTTGTACAGTTGTGTCAGTGCCCTGATATTTTGGATATTAGCCCCTTATCTGATGGGTATTGGGTGAATAGTTTCTCCCACACGGTGGGTGGCTCTTGTATCCTGGGCACTATTTCTTTTGAGGTGCAGAAGCTTCGCAGCTTAATATATTCACATCTGTTTATCTCTGTTTCCACTTGTTTGAAAAGTGCAGTTTCCTCCCTGAAGATGCCTTTAGTCTCAATGTCATGGAGTGTTTTACCTACGTGTTGCTTTATAAATCTTATGGTATCAGGTCTGATATCAAGGACTTTAATCCATTTGGATTTTACCTTTGTACATGATTTAACTGGGGATCTATGTTCGCTTTTTTGCAAGTGGCTAACCAGTTCTGCCAGAACCACTTGTTGAAGAGGCTTTCTTTGCTCTGTTTAGGATTTCTTGCTCCTTTGTCAAAAATTAGGTGATTGTATGTCTGGAGAACATTGTCTGAGAACTCAGGACTATTCCACTGATCTGAGGGTCTGTCTTTATTCCAATACCATGATGTTTTGATAACTATTGCTTTGTAATACAGTTTAAAGTTGGGGAAAGTAATGCCTCTTATTTTCCTTTTCCCTAGAAGTGCTTTAGCTATTAGAGGGTGTTTATTGTTCTTGATGAACTTCATAAATGTTTGATCCACTGCTTTAAAGAATGTCATGGGTATCTTTAGAGGGATCTCATTAAATCTATATAATGCTTTGTGGAGTATTGCCATTTAATGATGTTAATTCTGCCAATCCATGAGCAGGGTATGTGTTTCCATTTCCGTGTGTCCTCTCTTATTTCTTGGAGCAGGGATTTGTAGTTTTCTTTGTATAGGTCCTTCACGTCTTTGGTTAAGTTGACTCCAAGATATTTGAGTTTGTGTGGCACTAATGTGAATGGGATTGCCTTTTTAATGTCCATCTCTTCCCTATCATTATTGGTGTATAAAAAGGCGATTGATTTTTGTGTGTTAATTTTGTAGCCTGACACCTTGCTATATGAGTCTATTGTTTCTAGAAGCTTTTTGGTAGAGTCTTTAGGGTTTTCTAAGTAGAGTATCATGTCATCTGCATGAGTGACAGTGAGAGCTTGACTTCTTCCTTTCCTATCTGGATTCCCTTGATATCTTTTTCTTGCCTGATTGCTATAGCAAGCACTTTCACTACTGTGTTGAAGAGGAGTGGTGAGAGAGGACAGCCTTGTCTTCTACCAGAATTTAGAGGAAAGGCTTTAAGTTTTTCTCCATTGAGGATAATATTTGCTATTGGCTTGTGGTAGATGGCTTTAACTAGATTGAGAAAGGTTCCTTCCATTCCCATCTTGCTGAGAGTTTTGATCAAGAATGGTTGTTGAATATTATCAAATGCTTTCTCTGCATCTATTGATATGATCATGTGATTTTTATTTTTCTTCTTGTTGATGTTGTGTATGATATTGATAGATTTATGAATGTTAAACCA
Organism: Suncus etruscus; assembly: GCF_024139225.1. Lineage (NCBI taxonomy): Eukaryota > Metazoa > Chordata > Mammalia > Eulipotyphla > Soricidae > Suncus > Suncus etruscus. The sequence goes on from NC_064853.1 coordinate 101,679,796, forward strand.
TCCTTGCATTTCTGGGATGAAACCTACTTGGTCGTAGTGTTTGATCTTCTTGATGATGCATTGGATCCTATTTGCCAGGATTTTGTTGAAGATTTTTGTATCTGTATTCATCAGGGATATTGGTCTGTAATTTTCTTTGTTGGCAGCATCTCTGTCTGGTTTTGGTATAAAGGTGATGTTGGCTTCATAAAAGCTGTTTGGGAGTGTTCCCATTTTTTCCATTTCATGGAAGAGCCTGGCTATGAAAGTTTTGAAATCATTCATTAGTAAATCCATCTGGGCCTGGGCTTTTTTGGGGGGGAGGCAGGCGTTTGATTACAGTTTCAATTTCCTCAGTAGTGATGGGGGTGTTTAGATATGCTACATCCTCCTTACTTAACTGTAGAAGGTTATAAGTGTCCAAGAATTTATTCATTTTTTCTAGGTTCTCATGTTTAGTAGCATAAAGTTTTTAAAAGAGCCTCTGATTACCCTTTGTATCTCTACAATATCTGTCGTGATCTCCCCCTTTTTATTTCTAATATGAATTATCAGGTTTCTCTCTTTGTGAGTTTTGCCAATGTTTTATCAATCTTGTTTATTTTTTCAAAGAGCCAACTTCTGCTTTCGTTGATCTTTCAGATTGTATTTTGGTTTTTCACTTCATTAATTTCTACTTTCAGCTTTGTTATTTCCTTCTGTCTCCCTATTTTTGTTCCTTTTGTTGGTTATTTTCTAATTTTATGAGCTGCGTCATAAGTTATTCAGGAATGCCCCTTATTTCTTCCTGATGTGTGCTTGTAAAGCTATAAATTTACTCTCAGGAAATTTTATCCCAGACCCACTGGTCATTCAGTAGCAGGCTGTTTAATTTCCAATTGTTAAAGTTTTTCTTCTCTGTGCCATTGTAGTTCACATATAATTTCAGAGTCTTGTGATCAGCAAAGGTAGCCTGCAAGATTTCTATCCTCTTGATTTTATGAAGGTATGTTTTATGTGTCAGCATGTGGTCTATCCTGGAGAATGACCCATGTACATTGGAGAAGAATGCATATCCCGTTTTTTTGGGGTGGAGTGTCCTATATGTATCTACTAGTCCTCTTTCTTCCATTACTCTTTTCAGGGCTAGTATGTTTTTGTTGGGTTTCAGACTGGTTGACCTATCAAGTGTTGACATGGCTGTGTTGAGGCCTCCCACAATTATTGTGTTATTATTGATGTCTTCTTTCAGATTTGTCAGTAATTGTACTAGATAATTTGCTGGTCTCTCATTGGGTGCATACATGTTTAATAGTCTGATTTCTTCCTGTTGCACATATCCCTTGATTAGTACATAGTGTCCATCTTTGTCCCTTACCACTTTTCTGAGTATAAATTTGGTGTCATCAGATATTAATATGGCCACCCCAGCTTTTTTAAGAGTGTTGTTTTCTTGGATGGTTTTTCTCCAGCCTTTGATTTTGAGTCTGTTTGTTCTGACTATTAAGGTGTGTTTCTTGTAGGCAGCAGAAGGTTGGATTCATCTTTTTGATCCATTTAGCCACTCTGTCTCTTATTTGATGCATTTCGTCCATCGACAATGAGAGAGATGATTGTCACGGGATTTAATGTCATCTTTGTAGATAAGTTTGCTGTGTTTGTTAGTCTCTCTTGTCTTAAAATAGACCTTTCGGTTTTCCTTTAAGGCTGGTTTTTCATCTGTGAAGTTTCTAAGCTGTTGTTTATTTATGATGCTATGTATCCTTCCTTCAAACCTGAATGTGAGTCAGGCTGGGTGCAGTATTCTCAGTGAGGCATCCATTTCATTCAGTCTTGTCACAATATCCCACCACTATCTTCTGGCCTTGAGAGTTTCTTGTGATATGTCTGCTGTAAGTCTTAGGGATGCTCCTTTGAATGTAATTTTCCTTTTTGATCTTGCTGCTTTCAGTATTCTATCTCTATCTGTGGGATTTGTCATTTAATGATGATGTGTCTTGGGGTGTTTTTCTTTGGGTCTCTTTTAGCTGGTACTCTTTGGGCATGCAGGATTTGATTGCATGTAGTCTTTAACTCTGGGAGTATCTCTTTGAGGATGTCTTTGACAGTTGATTCTTCCTGGGGATCTCCTCCCTGGGCCTCTGTGACTCCAGTGATTCTTATGTTGTTTCTGTTGAGTTTATCAAAGACTTCTATTTTCATCTGTTCACATTCCTTGAGTACTTTTTCCATTGCCTGATCATTTGTCTTAAGGTTCTTTTCCAATTTCTTCTGCTGTGTTGAATTTTTCTGCATCTGGTCTTCCAGCATGCCGATTTTGTCCTCATCTGCTGTTACCCTGCTGCAGAGGCCATCCACTGAGTTTTTCAGTTGAGCTATTGTGTTTTTCAGATCTGTTATTTCAGTTTGAAATTTTCTGATTTCTGTCTTTGTGTTTTGTTCAGATCGATCTATGCTTTCTTTGAGTTCTACAAACATCTTCCATATTTCTATTCTAATCTCCTTATCTAAGAGGTTAATCAGAAGGTTGGAATTTTTTAGGTCATCCGAGATTTCGTCTTCATTCTCTGTGCATGGTGTTTGCCTGCAAGGTTTCCCCATTGTCACGCTTGTAATGTGATTTTTTTTTTGCGTGTTTTGGTGGGGTTCATTGGTTAGAAAGATTGCTTCTGAGGCCTCTAGGTGACAGTTTTTTGGGGGTTTGCTCCCTAGGCCTCTGAGGAGAGCTTCAATTATTTAGGAAAGACAGACAGGCACAGCAAAGATTTCCCTTGAGGTCCTCAGAGTTGTTAAAGGCACAGCAGGGCGGAGCCTCCACAGGTTGGAGTGCTCAGCTCTGCCTGGCAACCCCCACAGCCAGACTTTACTCACTCACTTGCTGGGCAGCTTCAGGGTGCAGTTTTTTGGGGAGCACTCCCTAGGCCTCTGAGGAGAGCTTCCTTATTCAAATATTTTAATTACCAACAAAGAGTTATTGGGGCATATGGTTTTGCTGTGTTATTCACTAGACCACACCATTCTTTGGTAAAGCAACCCATCTAGTTGTCCTTTTGCTTTCAGAGTGTCTTACATATTCCAAATATACATATTAGATAAATAAATATTTTTAATTGGATAGCTATAACATAAAGTCCTTATCTATCCAGTTAAAAAAGGCACTTGCTTAACACTTTCCACTATAAAATATAGCTTTCTTGGTCACTGTTTTTTTTCCCATGTATCTAGCTATGTCAAAGAAGATGTTCCTATTGGTCTACAGAAAAGACTGGAGGGTAAGCATAGAAATAGGAACCTTTGGGGATCTATCTATAACTTAGAAATAATGTGAACTATGCTTCTAGTATAAGATAATAATGTTCTATTAATAATTATGCTCAAAGAGAATCTGGGATCAATGCACTTTACCCCTGCAGCTTTCTCTTTGGTGCATTTAACTTTTATTACTTTTTTTCATTTAGTTGATCAATATTGTCTCATGTGTTCCAAGTTCCATGCAGTGCCAAGATGATATGAAAAGGGAATCAGAATCTCCTGTCCTATTAGTTGTTGTGTAGTAAGAGTAATTGCTGAAAAGTAACCTCTGAAAACTGTCATCAGGATTGACATTGTATGAATAATAAGCTTCACTATTGTGTTCAAAAGAGCTTAGCAATGTTATGAAGGCAACCAGGAGCCTTTGGGGAGTTTTTAATAGTGTCACATGATGATTAAATCAGATAAATTTTGAAGGTAGCTATGAAATAAGTTGGCATCAGATGGCTTTCTATAGATGGTGAGGGAGTAAGGTTATTCCAGAAGGGAAGAATGATGGGAATAAGTTAAAAATGGTGTCAGAAGAATAGTTAAGTTCTTATATGAAATTCTTTAATGCCTTTGCTTGGCTAGCCCAAAAAATACCCAGATTTGTCTATAATGTAATAGCATAGCTTTTTTCAGATTTCAAGATATGTACATTGAAAGGATTTTCCAGATGAAAACACTGATAGTGATTCTTACACAGAAAAGCCAGAACTTGTGGAACTAGGACATATGTTTTTTTTTTTTTTTTTTCAAGGTGTTTTTTTTTTTTATTAGTAGGATAAGATGTTTCTAGAGTCTCGGGCGGGATGATTTGTGATGATTGACAGAATTATTTTAGATGCTACATAAACAGAATAAAAGACAGAAAGGTGAAAATAAAGATAAAATTGGAAGCAATTGCAGGGGAAGCAGTAGAGGTGATTAGATTTGATTATATATATTTTTTTAATGTAATTTTTATTTTGATCATAGTGGCTTACATATTGTTGACGATAATATTTTAGGTATATATTTACATAAAATCCGGGGGGATTCCCATCCCTAAATTGTCCTCCCTACACCTCCGTTTTTGTCCTACCTCCCTTTTCCTCTTCCCTCTCCCCCAGGGCGTCTAGAATATGTGGTCCCCTCTGTATCTAACCTACTACTTAGTAGTCTTGCATCAGTTTGGTCTTGATGTCTCCCTGATTTCCCCCTCTAAGTGGGGGCAGGGCTAGCTAGTTCAAGTTGCGTGGTTTTGCCTGAAAAGGTGAAAATATATAAACTGGGGGTAAAAGTCTAATACCCCGAAGATGGGCAGAATCCTTCTAGAGGTTCTCATCATCGATTTGGGAAATGAGTGAGAGAAAGAATGTGAAACACTCCACCAGTACCAAAAAAAGTGTCAAATATCCAGTGAGGACTCCAGCTATATCGATAAGCACCACTAAAGACAGATAAACAAAATAAAACAAAACAAACAAAAACCAAAAACAACAAAAAACAAACAAACAAACAAACAAAAAAAAAACACGCCGTGGTCTTGAAATAAGAAACCTGGCGTAGCCCCTCTCGAAAGAAAAGGAAGAGAGAAAAGAAGAAAAGTAAATAAATAAATAAATAAGGATATCTGGGGACAACGATTTCAATAATCACATCCAAACAGAGAAATCGACCAAAATAGCTAGGTAAATAAAAATAATAATAACAATAATAAATGAAGGTAATATATATATATACATATACATATATTGGGAACTCAATTTCCAGTTTGTTGAGGAGTCTCCATATTGTTTTCCATAAAGGCTAGGCTAGATGGCATTCCCACCAGCAGTGAATAAGAATTCCTTTCTCTCCACATCCCCGCCATCACTGCTTGTTTTCATTCTTGTGATGTATGCCAACCTCTGTGGCATGAGATGCTGTCTCATAGTTGTTTTGATTTCCATCTCCCTGATGATTAGTGATGTGAAGCATTTTTTCATGTGTCTTTTGGCCAATTGTACTTCTTTGTCAAAGTGTCTATTTATTTCTTCTCCCCCTTTTTTTTGATTGGGGTTAGATGTTTTTTTCTTGTAAAGTTCTGTCAGTGCCTTGTATATTTTGGAGATTAGCCCCTTATCTGATGGGTATTGGGTGAATAGTTTCTCCCATACTGTGGGAGGCTTTTGTATCCTAGGCTCTGTTTCCTTTGAGGTGCAGAAGCTTCTCAGCTTACTATATTCTCATCTGTTTATCTGTGCTTCCACTTGTTTGGAGAGTGCAGTTTCCTCCTTGAAGATGCCTTTAGTCTCAATATCATGAAATGTCTTACCTACGTGTTGTTCTATATACCTTATGGTTTCAGGTCTTATATCAAGCTCTCTAATCCATTTGGATTTTACCTTTGTACATGGTGTTAGATGGGGGGGAGGGTCTGAGTTTTTTTTTTGCAAGTGGCTAACCAGTTGTGCCAACACCACTTGTTGAAGAGGCTTTTCTTGTTCCAATTTGGATTTTTTACCTCTTTATCAAAAGTTAAATGATTGTATGTCTGGGAAACATTCTCTGAATACTCAAGTTTATTCCAATGATCTGAGGATCTGTCTTTAGTCCAATATTATGCTGTTTTTGATAACTATTGCTTTGTAATACAATTTAAATTTAGGGAAAGTAATGCCTCCCAAGGATTGCTTTAGCTATTATTGTTCCAAATGAATTTCAGGAGTGTTTGATCCACTTCTTTGAAGAATGTCATGGGTAACTTTAGAGGGATTATATTAAAAGTGTACAATGCTTTGAGGAGTATTGACATTTTAATGATGTTAATCCTGCCAATCCATAAGCAGGGTATGTGCCTCCATTTCCTTGTGTCCTCTTTTATTCCTTGAAGCAGTGTTTTGTAGTTTTCTTCACATCTTTAGTTAAGTTGACTCCAAAATATTTGAGTTTGTGTGACACTAATGTGAAAGGGGTTGTTTTTTAATGTCCATTTCTTCTCTATCATTATTTGGGTATAGAAGGCCATTGATTTTTGGGTGTTAATTTTGTAATCTGCCACTTTGCTATATTAATCTATTGTTTCTAGAAGCTTTTTGGTAGTCTTTAGGGTTTTCTAAATATAGTACTATGTCATCAGCAAACAGTGAGAGCTTGACTTCTTCCTTTCCTATCTGGATGTAGAGCATATGTTTTGCATGATTCAATTCATCATAGCATATTGTTGCTCTGGACCCAGATATCCTGAATTTAACCCATAGATCTAATAAACTGGTATATGATTAAGTTCAGGGTTATAAAAATCTGTTTATCTGAGGGATATATGCCAATTTATCTTTTGGGTGTAAAGGTAGGAGAGTTAATATTCTCATAAAAATACTTTGTAGTAGACACAGGTCTTCTGATCAACAAACTATCTGGTGATAGTGAAAACCTGTTTTGTCTCATAGTCTTTTTAGAGTTTGGAATATTCTAATTATTTATAGGAAAAGTATTATTCTCTGCTCTGTTCGAAAAAACCCAGGGACTTAGCTCAGGAGTACATTCTAGACAGAACTTGCCAGTTATTTCATTGACAGAGATGATGAGATTTCTAGAATTTAAATCAAGGACTGGATCAGTATACAAATTAGTTAAGAGGTCTAGAGAAGGTACCAAGGAATCACAAACCTTTCAACACAATGGGACAGATTGTGTTTATTATCCACGTTCAAATTAAATGATCTTTTCCTTTGCATTTCTCAACTTATTTTTCCACTAGGAGTAGAATAAAATTTGAGAGACTCATAGTATCTATAAGTTAGTCAAGACAGGAAAAAAATCTCTGACCCTAAACTTAGATATTTTAATTTTAATTAAAAATTCTATACTTTCTACCAAAGACCCTACTGCTGCTCTGACATTGATTTACTCAAAAGAGTCTTCCCTTAACACTGAGAAGATTTAAGCAACAACAATGACCTGCATATTGGACAGGGCTTTCTGCATTGCCCTTTAATTGTGAGTTGAAATTAGACACCGCTCCGCACCATCCTGACTTCAATGTAGGATATACAGATTCCAGGACCTTTAATACAAAAACATGATACCAACAACAGAGACTGTGAAAACTATAACTGTATGGGCACTACAGACAATGACTGGGATTGGACAAACTAGTTTGCCTGGAGTCTAGAAATTGTCTTATGTCAGGAAACTTCAGGGGTAGGGTCTCCTTGTACTTAGGCCAGAGTTTTTCCTTTTCATGACCCCCGTACTTTGGTGGGCCCATGCAAACGATAATTGCCACTCTAACATTGTTTTTACAGTGCTCCTTTGACTCTAAACCTTTAAGAAACCACTAGTAAAAATATCTAGAATTGCAAAAAAAAAAAGGTTTACATTAGTGCTAACATATATGCTTTTAGTTACACTAGCATTCTGGGGGATAAAGGAGGGAGATAAGGGATATATGCTTGGGAACAGGGATGAAAGGAGGACACTAGTGGTGGAAAGGCTCTCATTTATTGTCACTGTGTCCCTTAAATATCACTGTGTAAGATTTGTAATTCACTTTGGCCACAATAAAAATTAAAAAAATGAAAAAATTCTATACTTTCAACATAAAAGCTATCATTATACCTTTGTCATAAATATAGTAACTAAGTTTTCTTTTTATGCCATCTCTCTTCATTTTAGAAAGCTAAATTTCTATTTAAAATTTCATTTTTAATATTCTTTAGCTATTATTTCTTTTTAAGTGAATATTTGAAGTGTAAATTACAAAATATATCAGGATAAACATAATAATATTGCTTATCATTTTTTACAAAGAGAACATCCATCACCACATAATCATCTCTATGACAAAGATGTATATTATGGTACTTTAGGAGTTTCTCTTGTGACTATCTCAGTCATTTATTGATTTATGTAACCATGTCTTTTGAAATTCATAAAAGTAGAATTACTGGCATACACATATTTGACTTTAATAAATTTTTTCACACTTCCTCTAAAGGATTTTTATTAATTTATAAACCATTAGTGAGATTTGAGAGTTTCAGTTCTTCTACATCCTTGCCAATACTTGTCAGTCCTTTTCTATAGAGTCATTCTTGTTGATAGTAATAAAGGTTAATTTTGTTTATTTTAATTTGTATTTTCCTATGCACTAATATTGTTGGTGTTTGTTAGGTGCTTGATATTGGACATCCTGTTATTTATTTTTTTAAATTTATAATAAGTAGTATCTGCCTTGAAAATTTAATTTATGGGACTGGAAAGATAGCACAGTGGGTAGAGCGCTTGCCTTGCATGCAAACTACCTGGGTTTGATCCCCAGCATCCCATATGGTCTCCCATGTCTGCCAGAAGTAATTTCTGAGCACAGAGCTAAGAGTAACCCATGAGTACTACTGGGTGTAGCCCAAGTGGCCCTGAAAAAAATTTAATTTATAAATATATGTACATATTTATAGACATTAGGTAAATTATATAACTATATATACACAGAATATATGATACACATGTACATATTATATAGCATATCAAGAATATGTTCTCTTATTCTATAGTTTTGATACTTCCATATTGTATATTTAGATTGAAAAAACTTTAAATTTTAATAAAATTTAATTTATCAGTACTTTTTTTCTATGTAAGTAGTAGTTTTTGTGTTCATTCCTTTGTTTGGGGGCCACACCTGACAGTGCTCAGTGTTCAGGGCTCACTCCTGGTATTTATGGGAGATCATATGTAGTGCCAGGGTTCATATTAGAATTCACTGCTGCCAAGGCAAACACCTAATCACTGAACCATCTCTCTAACCCCTCTGTGACTTATTTAGGATGTGTTTGCTTTCTTAAAATTTATAAGTATAGATTTAAATGTAATCTCTAAAACTTTTATTGCATATAGTTCCATGACTGGTTTGGAATTGTTTTTTTTTTTTTTTTTTTGGCAAGTCCTGTGATTCCATTTATTTTTAATTTTATTTTTTTCAGGGCTAGGTCAGTTATCATACATGTATAATCCAGTGGTTTATGCATCCTTATTTTTTTTTGCATATACAAGTTCTATTTTATAAGATACAATATTTTTTTAATTTTCTCTTGATTTTATATATATATATAAAACCCTTTCACCAGTGCAACATTCCTGTCACCAATATCCCAAGTGTCCTTCCTCCCCACCTCACACCGGCCTGTACTCTAGACAGGCTTTCTACTTACCTCATTCAGTCACATTTTGTTATGATATTTCTGTGACTGCATCCAACAATATCTGTGGTAAGCTTCATGTCGGGAGCTGGACCTTCCAGTCCTCCTCTATTTTGTCCCTGATAATCATTACACAAATGTTTTTCATTTTTCTCAAAACCCATAGATGAGTGAGACCATTCTGTGTTTATCTCTCTCCCTCTGACTTATTTCACTCAGCATAATAGATTCCATATACATCCATGTATAGGAAAAAAATCCCTTCCTCACACTTATATTCATTGCAGCGTTGTTTACAATAGCCAGACTCTGGAAACAGCCTAAATGCCCCTCAATATATAAATGGCTAAAGAAACTATGGTACATATATACAATGGAATTTTATGCAGCTGTCAGAAGAGATGAAGTCATAAAATTTTCCTATACATGGAATTGGATTTTTATTCATAGATACATATTACTAACTAGGAACAAAACTTTTGTCCCCAATATGCATATTTAATTAACATGGGAATAGTTTTCTATTTTGTGGTAAAAAACTAACAGGATGTTAGTTCTTAAAGTTATCCATAACTCTGTGTTCAGAGGGTCTATGTAGATTTGAAGATCAAACCCAGGCTGCCTGAGTTTGCAAAACATGCACTCAACCTATTAAACTAGCTCTCAGGCCTTAATATAGAGATTTTAATTTAAAAGACCATTTATTTTACTTCATAGAAACCACAGTCACACCTTTGTCATAAATTGATTGTATAAATAGGAATGAATATTTCTGGATTTTCTAATTTGTGTCATAGATCTATTTGTGTATACTAGTACCATTCCATACAGTCTTCAATATGCTTACACTATTTAAATCTTGGAGGCAGTCCAATTTTTTGTTTCAACTATTTCTGGCTCTTTCAAAGTCCACATAAATTTCAGATTCAGCATTTCTATTTCTACAACAAATTAAATTTTAATATTATTTTATATTAAACCAATCTAAGACTTGGTATTTCTCAAGTCATATTTCCTATACTTAATCCACATATTATCCCTTAGAATTCTCTTTATTCCTTCCCATTTTGCCCATTACTATACAAGATCACTTTTCTACTATGTTTAGAACTTCCTTGAGCATTAATATTTTTATAAGTGAGTATCCTAAGGACAAATTTACTCAATTTCTGCCTATCTTGAATGTCTTAATTCTATTTCATTTTTGAAGGTTATATTTTTTTCACATATAATTCTGGATTGAAATTTATTTTATTTCATCACTTTTAAATGTCATCTCAAAGTCTTTGTCTTCAATCATTTGATTTAAAAATAACCTACTAATTTGGGAGAGTACTTTTTCTCTGATTGCTTTTCCAGATTTACTTTAGTTTGGATTTATACCAAATTTTCTTTTGTGCACAGGTGCACTTTGATGTATAGTGAACCTGTTTGGATCTTATAGACACTCTTAAATTAGTAATTTGAGATCTTTGAGTGAATTTTGATATTTTTGTTCTGCTATACTTTTTTTTTGGAGGTATTCTCAATTATAAGCATGACAAATAATTTTTATTTGTCTCTTATATCTCACATGCTCTTTCCTTAATTTAACATTCCTTTAGAACATTTTTCACTTTTATTGTATGGCATGATCACAATGCTCCTTCACAAATATTGAGGTGCCCAGAACTCCCCATCACAATTGGTTAATTCTTTTCTCTCTGTTTCAGTTAATCTTGATTTATAGGTCATTATCATCCTGATATTTATAGGTAATTAAGGTCTTCTGCTGTGTCAAGGCTGTTCTTAAAGCCATATACATTTAGTTCATAATTTCAGTCATTGTATTGGTTACCTTTAAACTTCCCATTGGTCCTATTTTATATAGTCTGGTAAATTCTTACAGTTATGATTATTTTATTGAACATATTAATACCCACTAATTTTAAATCTGAATTTAGTATTTTATATTGTTAATTTATAGCTTCTTCTCTTGTTTTTAGTGATGCTTCTGACTCTTTTCATGACTGGTTATATATTTTAAATACTCATATGAAAACATTGTTTTTTCTTTATCAATAAAAAATGTAGCTACTCTGATGTTATTTTCTTCCATAGATGATTAAATTTGCCTCTGCCACAGTACTTAAGTTAAGGACAGATGACTTCTATGTAATAATGGATAAAAATATTTCAAAAATTGTTTTCATGCTTTGTAGGGTTAATATATTCACTTTTGCCTTTAATTCCAAATGTTTATAATTCTCAATGGAAAAATATGCTTTATCAATACTTATTCATTTTGGTAAGCTTGTATTGACATAAACTAGCATTAGTAAATAAAAAGCATTTTCCACCAGAGGAACTGTACTTCCTCTTTTGATGATGGATAGTTAATCTGAATCCACAAAAACATAACTATTAACAAATCTATATTATTCCAAAAATTACATACCACCTCTAAAACATAAGGTATAGACTTACCATATCATTCTGTTCCCATATATATATTCATATATCTGTTCCATCATATACTTCTTTATGTAATACTTTATGCACAATTTAAGAAACATACTAAATTTAGCCTTTCTTTGTGAGCATTAGTATCTTTATTATATATACAGTTCTAGTTCCTATATACACAGTAAAATGGATTAAACATAGTGTGTCTACCAACCTTAAGTCTCTGTACTCCTCAATCTGTTATCATCTGACCTCCTCTCAGAACTAATACCATACTTTACACATTCCACATAAACCTAGTTAGAACATATCCTTAATCACTGTATGAAATAAAATTTTCACAAGGCATCATAATCTCATGCCATCTCATCTCTGAGCTATTTTGTACATCTCCAATCATATTCCACATCTCGCTTCTCCCTAATATTCTTTCTCTGTGCCTTTTGGAGTGCTCTCATAAATTGCACTTATCCAATTTTTCATCTTTTCTCATACTACCTCTTGAATTTAGAGAACTAAGTATCTTCATAGACACTGAGAAATGAGAAATTCATCCTTGCTATACATTCTTGAATTCTTGTCCCACAGAATTCTCTCAATAAAATAAAAAATTTTAAACCCTTAAATTATGGGTAAATTGTAATACAGTTATGGCTAACTGTAGTAGAATCCATCAATCCCTGTTTATAAATTTAAGCATTAGTATAAGGAATCCCACACTTGCACACTACTCTAAACTTCTCATTGGAGCCACAGATTCAAATAACCAAGTACTTTCCAATACCCCACTGTAAGATCTAATGGACACCTTGAGTCTCTAACCCTTAAATCTACCCCATTTTACATTGTTTCCTTAGAGCACTGAATGGATGAATTTCTTTTTTTTTTAATTCTATAAAATCTTTAAGCACCACGATTACAAGCATGCTTGTAGTTGGATTTCGGTCATAAACAGAACACCCCCCTTCACCAGTGCAACATTCCCACCACCAATGCCCTCTCCCACCCTTGCCTGTATTTGAGACAGACATTCTACTTTTCTCACTCATTAACATTGTCATGCTAGTTGTTAGTGTAGTTATTTCTCTAACTGAACTCACCACTCCTTGTAGTGAGCTTCATATTGTGAGCCAGTCCTTCTGGCCCTCATCTCTATTGTCTCTGGGCATTATTACTAAAATATCTTTAGTTTTTCTTAAACCCATAGAGACTATTCTGTGATGAATTTCTACCTTGTATTTTTATCCCCACATCCAACCAGATACCTCATGTTGTACACCCATGTTCTTGCAAATATCTCTAATTAAAGTCTGTGCATGGACCCCAATCTTTCTAGTCTCTCCTCTCACTATTTATTATTCCAAGTGATTATTTAAGATGAAGTTCTATAGACTTATTGCCTAACTTGAAACATGGTAGTTCCTCAGTACTCAGTAAGATAAAATTCAAAATCCTTGTCACTGCATAATCTCAGTATCACTAATACAACACCAGTCTTTTCTCTATCATACATTTTACTAGCTATACAGAATCACCAAGTTCTCTGAACATACTTTCCTTTTACATACCATTGTGCCCATGCTCATATAATTCCTTTTACCTACCATTTAACCCCCACCTTCTCTTGCCATATGCATAGAAAACATTGCCCCAGGGCCCGAAGAGATAGCACAGCGGTGTTTGCCTTGCAAGCAGCCGATCCAGGACCAAAGGGACCAAAGGTGGTTGGTTCGAATCCCGGTGTCCCATATAGTCCCCTGTGCCTGCCAGGAGCTATTTCTGAGCAGATAGCCAGGAGTAACCCCTGAGCACCGCCGGGTGTTGCCCAAAAACCAAAAAGAAAAGAAAAGAAAACATTGCCCCAGACTTCGTTCAGGTAAAACACTGTATTACATAAAATAGCCAAAAATTACTCACTTGTTTAAATATGATTTGTATATTCATATCCCAAAACATTCAGAAGTAAGGGAGAGAAAAATGGCTATATTTTAATTTCAATATTTTTGTTTCATTTTTTTTTTATTTTTTTTTTTAGCCACAACTAGCGATACTAGGGGGTTACTTCTGACTATGTGCTCAGAAATCACTCCTGGCTTGGGGGACCATATGGGGTGCTGGAGATCAAATTCAGGTCCATCCTGGGTCAGCCACATGCAAGGCAAATTGCCTATTACAGTGCTATTGCTCCAGTCCATGTTTTATTCTATTTTATTCCTATGACTACTTAATATATAGGTGCACAATGCACATGCCTATACATAAACATATAAATAAACATATAAATACACACATACATGTATATACAATGCAGGTGTGTATATTGCATGTGTATTATACATATGAATATACATGTATTTATGAAAATGTTGTATATATGTGTGTGCATAAAAATATATTGCAATTGTAATATGCATTTTTAATTTCATAAAGTTTTGCACCACGCTTTTTTACTTAGCACATTAATTACATTAACAAAATTATTAAAAATTTAAAATACAAATCCTCAATAGCAGTGAATGATTAAGTTTTATGATCTTCATTACAAAGTCATTAAAATTAAAATAATCATAGTCTTGAGCCAAAGGATGCAGTATTGTTAGGAAGCAATTCCCAAATTGACCTGTAGATTCAGCAAAATACCAATAAATAGAATCAATAGAACTTTTAATTGAAATTGATGTACTGATTCTAAAATTTATATTGAAAGGTAGGGGACTAAGAATAATCTAAATACTTTAGAGAGCACAGTTGGAGATTTTTCACTACTTGATTTTAAAACTTAGTCTCTAGAACTCAAGGCAATGGCATATTGATATGAAAAGTACATGCCTCATCTATGGGTTTTAAGAAAAATGAAAGACACCCTTGTAATAATAATTTTCAGACACAAAAGAGAAAAGAGCTGGAAGTTCCAGCTCACCTCAGGAAGCTCACCACAAAGAGTGATGAGTTTAGTTAGAGAAATAACTACATTTTGAACTGTCCTAATATTGAGAATGTATGAGGGAAATGTTGAGCCTGTTTAGGGTACAGGCGGGGGTTGGGTGGGGAGGAGGGAGATTTGGGACTTGGGTGATGGGAATGTTGCACTGGTGATGGGTGGTGTTCCTTTTATGACTGAAACCCAAACACAATCATGTATGTAATCAAGGTGTTTAAATAAAAAAAAATTAAAAAAAAAAAGTACATGCATATCAATGAGAGACAAAAAAGTTAAGAAAGAATCTCCCACAGAGTCAGTTGACTATCCTCAAAAGTATCAAAGTGATTACATGGAGAAATGTTGATTTTTTTTTAAAACAAATGTTTGTGAAAACTCGATATTCTGATGCAGAACAATGACTCTTAACCTTTAAATTTTACAATGTATAAACAATAATTCAGGTGTATTAGAATCCTAAGTTTAAGAACTATAACTATAAAACTTTTAGGAGAAAATATTCATAAACTGGGGTTACATTTGATAAAAAATATCATGAATCACAGTATTTAATTGAACTCTATCAACATGAAAAACTTGGTTTCTTAGAAAGTTGATGTTAGAAAAATCAATATACAAGCCCAGGAGAAAATATACGTACAATTGATGCTTAATATTTGATAAAATGCTTATATCAAGAATTGAGATAGAACTAGCGTTCAATAATAAGATAAATAGTCTGATCTAATAAAGGACAACACATTTTAATGGACAATTTAGCAAAGACCACATGCTAAACATAATTAGTGACTTCAAATTAAATGTGAAATATAAATTTGCTTTAGTTAAGCAAATGAACTAGAAAAAAATCAATAAAACAAACTCCCAGACTTTAAGAAAACTATTGTGGCTCCCAAAGGAAAAGAGAAAGTAGATGGGAGAAGTAGAGAAAGATTCATTTTGTTGGTGGGACATCACTAAAAGTATGGTGATGGGGTGGGGATAGTGAACCCTATGCATGTACACATAGAGTGTTAATTAGCATCCCCCTTGAAAGTATATAATGCAAACCAGTGCAAACTCAGTAAGAATTCAAAACCTAATTAAAACAAAGAAAAACACTTTAAGCCTACTAGAATGACTAAAATGAAAATGTTGGTGAGGATATGGAGCTGCTAGAGTTCTCATTACTGCCAGGGTTGCAAAATAACACAGCCACTTTGAGAAGCAGTTTCTTATAAAATGAGACAAATACTCACCACATGGCCCAGAAATCCCACTTTCAGGTATTTACTCAAAAGAAATGAATTCAGACATGCATTCATAGGAAGACTTTTTGTTAAAGATTTTTTTTTTTGGTAATTTTTCCTTGACTATCACCAGGTTAGTGGACACTGTGATGTCCAAATAATGAAATCATACTCAGCAGTAAAAAGCAACAAATTATGGATACACACAACATTATGGATGAATCTCAAAACCATTATGCTATGTGAAAGAAACCAGACACAAAAAAAGTATAAACTGTATGATCCAACCTGTATAAAGTTGTAGAAAAAGCAAAGCTCTAGTGACAGAAAGATTAGAGGCTGCCGAATGGCTGGGGTTCAGAAAGGTATCTACAAAGTAGTGTGAGGGATATTTGGGAGTGATGAAAATGTTCCGTATTGTGATTATGACTACATGAACTGTTAAAACTGATTATATTTCATATCCACAACTGTTGAATTTATGTATCATAAATATATGTTAATAAGGTCTATAAATATTTTGAAGTTCAGTACAATTTATGATTTCAGTACAAATGTGAGGAAGTAACATGGAATTGTAGATTTTCATGCCAGCCCTGTTTCCTCTTTTGCGATTTACCAGTACACATTAGTTTTACCTTTCTATGTCCAACTATTGGTTTCCATGCCTATCTTCTATTGAATGGCTTCTTCAAGAATCTTTGTATTTCCCCCAAGATGTCGTCAGAGTCTAACACAGAATATGTGGTTGGTAAATGTTCCATCCATTCAATCAAAAAATATTTATTGCAACAAATGTTTAAAGATCACCAGCTCAATAATCACTTGAGAAGTCTGACCTACATTGCAGCTCACTTCTATAGTCTAGTGGGAGTCTGTTTTTTGCAAATCTGTTCTTTTCTTGACGGGAAGCTGGAAGAATAAAAAATGTATTTTATTAAAAAACAGTACCTGTTCTAAAATCTTTATTAATATTAATTTCTTCTTCAGAAAGAAAGCCTTAGAGTATAGAGAATATGATCATTATTTCCATTTCACAAAAAGGTGACTGAGACCCCAGTTGAGTTTGTGATATTGAGTAAGTGAAGGCAGGATTTGGTCCACTTTCAAGGTCAAACTCATTTTCACTGCCCTTGGGAATGGACTAATTGAGAAGCCTGTCCTATGTAAGCAAGTGAGCTCTAGAGAGTCTATATTGTTCTTCACATATTCCACTTCTTATAACCATTCCTTCTCCCTTGGCCTTTGCTCTGTTTCTCAATCCTAAGAAATGTTCTGATGCTCTTTGTATTGTATTTGAACAAATCACAGTTATGAATCTGGTTATGGTGTCAAGTAGAGAGAAAACAGTAGGCCTCCTGAAAACAGTTCTGAGGCTTATTATTATCTTGCCTTTTTCCCCTCAGAGAAGAGCCAACAAGAGGATCTCTGGAAGGACTCAAGAGTTATTGTGTATACTCTGGAAAAGGATGATTGCTTCATCCTCTGAGTATACTGTCATATTTAGGATTCATTGACCCTTGACATAGCACAAATGACCTTAAGAAAGAACTTTTTCCTGCTGCCCATAAACTTCTTTTTCTAAAACTTCCTGGTGCCAATTTGAGAGGAAAATTGACCTTTTGAAGGAAAGAAACCCACTATTATCTTTGTTGCTAGCATCTGAAAAACTTTTCCCCACATCATCCTTTACCTCTAGAGTAATTGGCCTTCAAGCAGTCAACATGGGATTTTGGATTTGGTAACACAAATACATCTGTATCACTTCTTGGCCATTCCTACTATGGTTACCTCTTTATCTTATCCTGTGCCTTCTGTTCTCATAACCCTAATAATCTTCCTCTGTTCTCTGTCCCCTGCCCTCCCAAAGTTTTCTGAGAATTTACTTCTTATATGGCCTATTGCCCAGCTCCCTATGTGAGAATCTACCACAATAGGTGGTTCTAAAGGATACCACCAACCTTACTTAGATTGATTTCTTCTGTTCCAAGAATATAGATATATCTGCCTACTGCAGGTCTTGCTGCTCTGGGAAGGGTAGTAATAGCAGCTGACAGGCTGGGGTTCCTGCTGAGACTGTCCTTTAGGGAGGGCAGATAAAGCAGAGTAGAATACTCTGCCCTCTGTTTGGGTGAGATGCTGGGATGGCTTTTTGTAGAAGGAATTAAGGGCTTCTCAGAATAGTCTGGGTTGTTGTTGTTTTGGGGGGGTCACTACCAACAGCGTTCAGGGGTTACTCCTGGCTCTGGGATCAGATATCACTCCTGGCAGACATGGGGGACCATATGGGTGCCGGGATTTGAACCACCGTCCTTTCTGGATTGGCTGTGTGCAAGGCAAATGCCCTACCGCTGTGCTATCTCTCCGGACCCATCAGAACAATCTGTTTAAAGGAGGATAATGTAATGCTCCTATTCTCTTTCTTAACAAAAGCTTGTGTCTCAGCTGTCCATTCCCAGTTCAGTGTGTTGGGGAGTGAGCTGGTGTCGGCAGGAGGCTGCAAGTGTGGTTATACATACCACATGTAATAATGGAGCAGGTACATTTGAGGATGTCCAATACAGATTAGTCACGAATATATGTATGATCATCAACATCCCAGCACCAGGGAATTCCTCCTATTTAGTGAAGTAAAATGTCACTAACAACTGCTAAGAGGGGATTGTGAATTCAGAGTTGTAGGATTCCTAATTTAAAATTTTTTTTTCTAAAAAAGGATTATAGAATTGTAAAACAAAAATATTTCGACTTGAAAAATACTTTGTAATTATATGTCATAAAATAATTAGGTCATGGCAAATTAACACAAATGTTTACAGCAAAATTGCCATGTAAAACATTATCGGTAATATTATGCTAATTGCTGCAGAAGCAAAAGCTGATTATGTTTCGGCAGGATTAAAATTTGCCGTGCTTGCATTTCTTGCCAGCATCACTGGCTTTCTAGGAGGAGACTCAGACTGTGAATCCTAGGGGAACTCAACTGCCTATCTTTGAAACACTAAAATGGAAAAGGGACTTTACTGAGGGCCAAGTTATGATAATCAGAGTAACAGTAAATTCTTGGAAGTGTTCTCACACATATCATAAAGGCACCGATGTTCTGTTTCCAGGTCAATATCTTTTGGGAATATAGTATGCACTCTGAAGAGCAGAAAGGAGTGGCGTTAGGTCAGGTAAGGATCTCGAGGGATCCCCTGGTTTAGGCCACAATTCTTAAAATTCATGAAACATATGTATCTATTAAAATGCAGTTGGCTCTATGGCACCAGGTCTGGGGGTCTGGAATCTTCTCTAGGGAATTCTGGACTGCTGGTCAATGGGCTGAATTTTGGGAAGCCAGAAATAAGCGTAAATTGTGTATGGAGTCCAAAGTTAAAAGTCTTCAGGGTTAGTAGCAGCAAGAGGAAGTGATGGAGCTGTCAAATTGGGCAGTAGAATTCCTATGCTCTGAATCCTTTTCATGATCAGGATAACCCATGTAAAGGCTTCAGGGCAATGGAAGTGAGATATGAGAAACAGAGAAGGAAGGTAGGAGGAAAGAGAGGAGGATAGAATAAGGTTAGAACAGGGTGGTTGTGGAAACCAGTGCACTCCGCCGGCTGTGTCTCTGAGTCTGAGATTCAACACAAATCAGTCCTGAGAAAAGTTAGGTCTGGGCAGTGAATGTGACCTGTAGGCCTACAGATGACTAGGAGCGGAGAGCACCCTGCATTTCCTGCCTCTATAATGTTGAAGGTGGTGTATACTGAACTTCACTTAAGCTGAAGCCAAAGCCATAATCACCCGGAAGCACTTTCTTTTTAAATAATATCTTTATTTAAACACATGATTACAAACATGATTGTACTGGGCTTCAGACATAAAAAGAACACCCCCTTCACCAGTGCAACATTTCTACCACCAATGCACCCCATCTCCCTCCTTACTCACCCCCTCCCTATATTCAAGATAGGCATTCTACTTCTCTCACTCATTAACATTGTCATGGTAGTTGTTAGTGTAGTTGTTTCTCTAACTGCACTCACCACTCTTTGTGGTGAGCCTCATATTGTGAGCCTGGCCTTCCGGCCCTCATCTCTGGGCATTATTATAATAATGTCTTTTTTTTTTCTTAAAATCTATAGATGAGTGAGACTATTCTGTGTGTGTCTCTCCCACTCTGACTTACTTTACGCAGCATAATAGTTTCCATGTCTATCCATATATAGGAAAATTTCATGACTTCATTTCTCCTGATATTCTGTATGTGTACCACAATTTCTTTAGTCATTCATCTGTTGAAGGGCATCTTGTTTGTTTCCAGAGTCTGGCTATTGTGAATAGCGCTGCAATGAAAATAGATATGAGGAAGGGATTTTTGTGTTCCTAGGGTATATCCCTAGGAATGGTATAGCTGGATCATCTGGGAGCTCAATTTTCAGTTTTTGGAGGAATCTCAATATTGTTTTCCATAAAGGCTGGACTAGACTGCATTTCCACTAGCAGTGAATGGAGTTCCTTTCTCCCCACATCCTCGCTAGCACTGATAGTTTTTGTTCTTTGTGATGTGTGCCAGTCTCTCTGGTGTGAGATGGTACTTCATTGTTGCTTTGAATTGTATCTCCCTAATGATTAGTGATATAGAGCATTTTTTCTTGTGTTTTTTGGCCATTTGTATTTCTTCTTTGTGAAAAATGTCTGTTCCTTGCTTCTCCTCATTTTTTGATGGGGTTAAATTTTTTCTTGTTAAATTCTGTCAGTATATCTTAGATATTAGTCCCTTATCTGATGGGTATTGGGTGAATAGTTTCTTCCATTTTGTAGGTAGCTTTTGTATCCTAGGCACTATTTCCTTTGAGGTACAGAAGCTTCTCAGATTAATATAGTCTCATCAAGCTGGAAACGCCCAAGCCAGGAGCACTTCTATCTTTCTTCAGAGCCCTGCAGCCTCCAAAAGGACAGGCTTCTCACTACTTTCTTCTTAGGCTTATCCGACATGGCTCTTGGTACTTTAGTGAGACCCTCACCATGGGGAAGAGATTGACCTGATCTTGCTGCTTGACAGGTTGAAGACCTTGGGCCACCCACTAGTCTCTGGGCCTAGTTATCTCCTGTGAAATAAAATATTAATTTTAAGAGCAATAAATCTGGGTGTAAGTGTTTTTCTGATGTCCAGGCATCACTCTTGATTATAGCCTCTGCCACACTCTCCTGCTGTCCATGTGGGGTTTTACAGAGGCTCACTCTCTGGGGGATAGGCCATATAATCAGACTTTTCTTTAGCCTCAGTTTCTGATAGGTATTAATGCCTCTCCACATTATCCATGACTACAGACCTTTTTGTCCTGTGTGCCTAGTTTATGAGGCCTGCAAGTTCTCCTAATGGGTTTATTATGTCTGTTTTAGTACAGGGCTCTGTCTCCTCAGGAATGTCCTCATCCTCACAACAACAAGCAATTTTTTTGTTTCATTGTTCAGTGGAGGAAAAAGTTGGGAGAGGTCAAGCAATTGTTCAAACTCACACCAACAAAATTGGACCTGACACCAGTGTCCTTACTTTTATATGAGCACATACTTAAGTGTAAGTTCATTGATCCTGTAAACATCCATGTGTGCTACTGAGGCTCAGGAGCCAGGGTATTCTGGATTTGTCCTTTGGAATTCTGTGTGTGATGCCATGTCTGACCTGGGATATCTTCCACTTTTGCATGCAACTTACTTTTATGTTGGGTTGGTTCTTCCTCCACAAATGACTCCTGACATCTTGCAAAGGGCAAAAGCCTTTATGAGCAAAGATGTTTATTACACTAAATCAGTCCTCTGCTCAGGGAGTACAGAAGAATCAAGGGTATATAGGGTCAGGTTCCTGCCTACTGTCTTTCCTTCATTCTTGGATTTGGAGCATAAGATTCACAAAATGCAGTCCAACTGCTTCATATTATTTCCTTCTTCTCAGAATCATAACCCTCTTGATTGTTATTCTTTTTTATTATTTATTGTGTGCCTTAGGGAATTTTCATTTCAACCAAGACACTGGTTCAGTTGCAAAATTGCAAAGAATGATTTGTAAGGAGATCAGTGTTAGGAGCTTATTAAAACATGTATTTAGGGGATGGTTTGGAAATAGGAAAGGAAAATCTTTAAAGCGAGAAAATATTTTTTGGATTTGGAAGGAAATCTTGGAATTTAAAGAAAGAAAAATGGGCATGGTAAACAGTCTGGGAAAACCTATTTGAGAAATAAAATGGATAGAATAAGAAGAGGTAAATGGAGCAAATAAATATGTGTTTCCCTAGAGGATAACAAATAAAAATTCTCAGAAACAAAATCATTTGAAGCAGAAGATTGTCCCTGCAAGCTTGCCATCCTGAAGACTCCTCAGCAGAGCAGGTTTTGGGGCCACCAGCCAGATGATTAGAATTTTACCCTGAAGCAATGGGAAATTCACTCTACCCTGATAACTACCTTCATCCTCTCTTAGAAGTGCTAGGCTCAACTCAGAGACCTCAGGGACTCTAGGAAGCCTGTTTCCCCACTCCAGAACTGGAGTTGAAATACCACTGTGCCCTAATACCTGGCTTGGTAGCTTGTTTGTTTGGTTTGGTTTGGGAAGCAAACAGCAGTTTTCAGGGTATACTTCTGGCTCTGTACTTAGGACTCACTCCTGAGGCACTCAGGGAACTGTATGGGGTGCCAGGATTGAATATAGGTCAGCTGAATGCAAAGCAAGTGACTTAACCTGCTATATCCAGCTCCTGGCCTAGCAGCTTAGGGTTTATTGAGTGTGTGGACTTTGCAGAGATCAGTCCTGTCCTTAAGAACACCCAAAGTCATTGGATGTGTCATTTACCATGAGTAAGAGGGTCCCCAGAACATCTCATTGGGTCGTGGTGGGATCTATTCTAGGATAGGTACACTCAGGAGCAGGCAGATCTTATTGGGTTTCCCACCTGATCTCAAGAAGTGGTCTTCACAGAGGTGTTTCTAAACAAGGAGCATAATGGCCTTCTTCAAGTGGGGATTCACTGTTGGCCTGATACAGGCAAAAGTCAGGCCTAAAACAACAGAGAGAAATTTGTTTTCCTTAGACCTCCCTTTCTGAAGTGAAGAGGGAAAATTATTGAGTTTTTGCTTTTCTATATAGACTAATTCTGCAATTAGAGAGTCTTGGGAATTTGAGGTACACGTTCTGACTCCTTATGAGAGAATGAATACTGCTGAGCTGCTTCCTGCTTGTTCTCTATGGGGATTGCTGTTTTCAACAGTTACTACTTTTGGAGACTCAGATAACCACTTCTCTGATACATTAGTATGCTATGCATGTGCATGTATACATGTATGACAACACACACATACACACACCACCTAGCACTTTATCATTCTCTGGGAATGTCTTGTTTACTCAGTTGAAAGCAGCCTGAGCACCAGTCCTGCTTTAGTAATTCTGAATGTATACCATCTTCTAAGCTGATGTTGGCTGTGTTGGCTGGCTCAGAAAAGGAATGAATGGGCATCTAAGTACTTCATGTTAATCTATGGTAGATAGACAACAGTTTCCCAAAATTCTACATCCAGATTACATTAACCGGAATCTGTGTAGCTCTCACATTACATATATATGTGATTAAGGAAAGGATCTTGAGAATGAATATGGTGTCTTGGATTATTTAAGTGGGTCCAATGTAATCAGCAGGATCACCATAAGATAAATCAGGAGGCTCAAAGTGAGAAATGGCATAGAAATAGAGATCAGAGTGGCATGGAGACAGAAGCCAAGGAATGTGGTTGAAAGAACCAGAAATACTTGTGCTCCTAGAGATTCCATAAAATGTAAAGCCCTGTCCAGATACTATGGGGTCTGTCAATGTGATAATCGTAGGAAAACACACCTCTGTGTAGAGTCAGCGATTATGTGATGTGTGCCTTGGAAGAAGTTAAAGATAGGTGGGGTTCAGTCATATGTTGTGTGAGGTTCAAAGAGTTGTGGAAAGACTGGATGTTAGACTATATACCTGTGATTGAAAGCTAGTGAGTTTTCCAGTTTAAACTGAGTTGATTTCAGCATTATAAGCATTGAACCCAAAAAGTGATCAGGTTGCTTGTATAGGAGAGATAGTAAAGGAACCAGTAGGGCTATCACCCCTTAGCGGAGTATGGCGCAGGCAGGCAGGCAGGCAGGCAGGCAGGCTGTGGACTGCTGAACAGGGCAATGGAAATATTCCATGCCTTCATTTTTCTACTACTGTCTGCTGCCTAATGACCCGAATCACCTGGAGAGCCTGATAAAAGTAGAGACTTTGGAGGTCTGTCCTGGGTTACCTGAGGCACTCAATTGTAGATATTTTTTGCTGCAGAAATGTTTGTCACAACAGATACAGTATCTTATGCCTCTTAGCTCCAGGGCTGGTTCCTGTCTCCCATTTCAGTTCTACCCTGCAATCATCACTCACCTTAACCTAGACTTGTCTTGGGGTTGGTCAGCTGGTTACAGTTATAGCAAAGAGCACTCTGTAGCCTCAGTTATCCATTACTTGGAAATGGCTTCATTCCTTATCAGCCAGTTGACCAGGTCAAGACATAGCACAATGAATACTGTGGACAATTTCTATTTCTAAAAATAAAACCACAGTTTTATCTGTGTGGACTCAGAATCTCAACTATCTTTTTCTTTCCATTTCTTCCATCAAACTGAACACAGGAAGTTAATCAATTTTTCCTCCACCAGAGTGAGTTTACTTGAATTCCTACATTATACTTTAACTGTTCTAATGGAAACTCTTATATTACTCTAATTTGAAATATTTTAACATTAGTTTTCTCTATGTTTATTATCTATTCATCCATCATGAATTCACCTATCAAATATCCATCCATCCATCCATCTATTGTCTTTCCATCTGCCATCTATCTAACCACTATATTTCTATATATCTGACTAGTGTAGGTATTACTCTGAGTCGAGGGAATCATGACACACAAACTAGGATATCTGACAAGGTTAAAATTTCTTCTTAATTAGTTCTAAACTCTACTTAATTGACCTGGAGCAAGTTTATATGTATTCCTGATCACAATTTACTATTATGAAGTGGAGAATAACAAGAGTGCCTAGTACAGAGTGTTTTTGTCAAGATAAATGAGTTTATTTATGTAAAATTCCTAGAACAATTCTTGACAAGTCATGAGAATTCAATAAATGTTAGATGTTATTATTTGGCTTCCCATTTAAGAGACATTTATATGAGAAAAGTAAATTTTAAAAGTTATCATGTTTGATTGACTCTGTTCTAAAACAATTGTTACCAGTTTGCCTTTTGCCTCTTCAAATAACATTGAAAATAAATTCAAACTCAGACCGCCTCTCTAGCCCTGCATGCTTCTTCTTCTTTTTTCCTTTTTTTTTTTTTTTTTTTTTTTTTACAGTTGAGCAAACAAGCAGGAATGAGCGCTAAAGGTGGAGAGTGGAGGGCGGGAGGGGCCTGGCTGCCAGAGCTCAAAGAACCAAGAGGCAGTGGAGGGTGGCCCTGTGAATCTAATCGGCACGCCATCTGTTTGCTGATTTTTCCCTCTATCCCTCTCTTTCAGGAGCAAGACACTGTGAGCAGGCAGAATTGAGGGGCCAGCAGACAGGTGGCCCCGGCCCTTCATGCCAGAATTTTCAATTATGATGCCAGTCAATGGGAGCGAGAGGAGGGCAAAAATGAAAATGGAATATTTGGTTAGCGCTCTGACAAGCCATGAATCAAAACCAAGTGAAATTGCTCTGAGGTCTCTGGGCCTGTCAGCCTCCACCCTCTATTCTGCGTGCCCCTCAGCAGTGTAATTCCCAGTGCAGCCAGCATAGCAAGCCTCATGTGTCAAGCAGCTGGGCCTTTCTTCTACCTACTCTGGCAGCTGTATACCTCAGTGGAATATGGACAGTGTCTCTGGGGTAGGACAGAGGACTGGGCACAGCAGGAGGAGATGGAAGCATCACAGAGATGGAAGGCCTGACCTTTCTCTCCAGGCTCATGGATTTGCTGCCAGAAGACTATTTGTAGTCATTGGAGGCAGTTTGACAGAGACTGTGAGCTGAGGACAAGGCTTGGTCCTGAAGTCAGCAGAAAGAAAAAAATAAATAGATTGCAAAGGGTAGTGTATCTTCTACCAGGAACCAGGGGTATCTTTTTACCCAAAACCTGCACTCTGGCTTAATGTCAGAAAGAGGACCATGGGCAGGGAGACTGTAAAGGGAGGTTGGTGGGACGCAGTGAAAGATGATTTCTGGAAAGGGAGGTAGATTCAATAAAATCTTCTCTATTTTAAGTTTTGTATCCTGATTGTGGAAGGCAGGTTTCTTCATCCTTCCTTCTTTCACTCATCTCTTCATCTGGTTAGCATTTAAAGATTATGATATTATGTTGTTATGATCAGAAGCAGCTCAACAAGTGTGTGGGATGGTACAGGGGAAATTGGCCCCAATTTTTAGGCCGGTCCTATGTGGAAAGTTTTAGCTTATGGTCTCCAATGTTGTATATGCCTATTAGGGAGATGTCAGTTAGGCTGCTACTCAGCAGATTGTTGATTTCCTCAGAGGAAAGCATATGGGAGGACGAAGTTCCATTATCACTTATTTAACCACATGTTCTGATATTATTGTGTCTGTCCAGAATAATGAAAGCACTATTATTCACAAAAAGTCCTCAACTGGACAGAAGAAGTTAGAAATTATATTGACAGAGAAATCAGAATATTTATAGCTCTGTATCAGAGTGATCAGGAGCTGTTGAGTATCTAGCTACAGATCAAAAAGGGATCATGTCCAGTGATGCCAGAACACAGTCAACAGCAGCTGTTATCAAGCAGGAAACTCAGATTAGAATGATATTTCAGCAGGTCAATCATGATTCAAGATGTCATGAAGAAAAAGAAAGGAAAAAAATCAATGGTGTGTTCTGGGACCTGATTTATTATTAATCTTTATGGAAGGTCCATGGCTTTTACAAATTTCTTCTTGGCTTCTAATATTTGCTTCTATCCCAGAAGTACTACATGAGAAATGTAACAGCAAAGTGCAGAAAATTGATCTTTGTCTACAATGATGAATTTTAGGGAGATGAAGGGGTTTAGGAAAGACAGACATCTCCAAATATCACAGAAGTCTCTACAGCAAGGAGAGTTACAGGTTTCAAAATGGACGCTTGACAAACAAGATCATTGTTTAAGCATTTTAATTCTGTTTAGCAGTGAATTGCTCTGTTCCTCTAAAATAATATAAAAGAGCCTCAAATGATAAGACAGATACTATTTGTTTGGTTGGAATAAACAGATTTAATAAGTTAAGAGTGTAATATTTGGGGCCGGGAAGGTGGCGCTAGAGGTAAGGTGTCTGCCTTGCAAGCGCTAGCCAAGAAAGGACCGCGGTTCGATCCCCCGGTGTCCCATATGGTCCCCCCAAGCCAGGGGCGATTTCTGAGCACATAGCCAGGAGTAACCCCTGAGCGTCAAACGGGTGTGGCCCAAAACAACAACAACAACAAAAAAAGAGTGTAATATTTACTTATTGCAAACCAGATAGAAGAAAATTAGACTTTTAAGATAAATACAGCATTTAGAATAATCTTTGAATATAATACTTGCAACCAGGGGTGGGTTCAGCAGTTAGTCCTTTTCTGTCAGCCTCTTTAGAGATTGCCCCAGATTCAAAAATTCCCATTGCTAATGGCCATACCCATTCAATGACCAGTTGATGTAGTAGAATAAAGGTCTGTATACTAGGAAAACTCCAAAGAGGTATAAGTTTGTAAGGTCTTCATGATGTTGGTGAGGCTGTCACTGGACCTATGTCAAGACTCAGTTTCTTCTTTTGCCTAACGTTCTTCTGTTTTTTTTTTCTTTCAGAGACTTTAATCTAAGGATAGTTCTTAACTGCTGATTCTCCTTCAGAGTCTGCTTCCTAAACAGTCCAATTGGTACAGTGTTCCAAGTTGGATTAGGTGGCTTTCTCACAGTTAATATTAGATATAGAGTCCTAATATTCCTGCCTCTTCTAGATTCTATATCTAATATTAACTGTGAGAAGGTAGACAAGGTGTTCTGCTTTATCTTTTTTAAATGCTCAGGATATAGGCACCAGAGATAGTACAGCAAATAGTAGTTCCTTGCACACAGTCATCCTGAAGTAAACTCGAAGTACTGCCAAGTGTGATCCCTGCCCCCAAATTAAAACATTCTCAGTACTTATATGGTGACAAAATTAATGGGGCTGAGAATGTTGGAAAGTGAGTAAAAGTGCCCAATCAGTAAGAAGAGTCCATGGTTTTCCAAAGGTTTCTGGTCTTTATCAATTTGGTTCTTCCTTGAGGAAGTTTTGATAAATCACTACACAAAATTGGTTTGTGTAGCTGTAGTTTTCTTCCAAAACCCTGCCAATGATTTTGCTCAGAATTCCAAAACAACTCACAAGAGCACAAATTAAGGGATTCCCAAGTCCCACAGAAAGGAAAGTGGGTGATCTTATTGTAGTATATCCAAACAAGTTCAAGTAAATGGTGTGTGTACAAAGGAGTAGAAAGGGCCTTTGCAGAAGTGGAGGAATCCTCACTTCTGAGGTTGGATTATCTCTTTTGGAGGTTTTCACTAACAGCATTTGGGTTATCTACTTTATTTCCAATTCCAGCATCTTCTCTGTGGTCTTCACCAAGAAACCAGTAAAATCATCTCTAGTTCCTTTCCCTAAAGACAGGACTAGGATACAATCACTTCTCAAACTTCCTTCCATCTCAGGACTGGATGCTTAAGGATGCCTCTCTAAGTTAGGAACATTTAGATATTTTAATCTTTCAACTTTTGTTGCTTTCAATCTCAGATATAGTAGCAGAGATCTAATGTGCATCAAATATAATGTTTGCACAACAGGACCCTCCCTTTCAACTGGAACACTGCCTGTCTAGCATCCTACAGAAATAACATACTAATCAACATAAAATTGGCAAAACTCAGCAATAAGGCAAAACATTACATTATCCTTCCTACCTTTTTGTTTAGTTACAATTTCTTACTATATTGTTTAGACTCTAAACACATTGATCAAGCTGACGTAAAACATGTACCATATATATCTATATACATATATAACCTAAGAGCTAATTTATAACGAAAATTAAAACAGTAAACAAAGTAATATCACCCCAGTTCTGTTCTAAATTTGCTGTTAATTCTCATCATGACCCTATAAAATTGTTAGCATTCTTATTTTTCCAGATGAAGGAACAGATGCTTGTGATTGGCTACAAGTGGTAAATGACAGAGGTGGAGTAAAGACAGCTCCTTTGACTTCAGGCTTCTGTCTTTTATTTATTGTGATTACTGTGGGTTAGCACAACAATTAGAGATTTTTGCTTTTCTTTTTGAGCCACACACATCAGTACTCCAAGTACTCCTGGGTCTGTACTCAGGAATTACTCCTCAAGATTTTGGTAATCAAACCTGGGCCAGCTATACACAAGGCTGGTGCCTTAACCATTGATACTGTCTCTTCAGCTATGAAATGCAGCAGCAAAATGCAGAAAACTGATCTTGTCTACAAAGTTGGGTTTTAGGGAGGTGAAATGGTTTGGGGAAGCCAAAAACCTCCAATACACCACAGGAGTATCTATAGCAGAGAAGGGCTGCAGGTTACAAAATGGACAGGTTACAAAATGTCTTGACAGACAAAATCATTGTTTAGCAATTTAATGTTGTTTGGCAGTAAAATACTATATTTTTCTCAAACAGTATGAAGGAGCTTTGATTTATAAGACATAAGATTTGTTTGACTTCAATGAATAGATTTTGTAAGTTCAAGGTATAATATTTTACTTATTGCTACCAGATTAGTAAGAAAATTAGACTTTTAAGATTAATCAGCCTTTGAATCATCAGCTTTGGATGTAATATTGTGCAGTCTTAGTTTAGTCTCAATATTCCATTTACATCTACAATCTACATTCTGTTAGGGGTTCTAATATTGAAAAATTCTTATTCACACAGTTATTAGTTGCACATATTAATCCCTGAAAGTTTGCCTTGTGATCTCAGCATATAGCTGAAAGCAATTGATGCATAGGTTTGAAAAAGAAGCTCTGAGATATTTTTGTTTCAAAGGTGAATTACTCCCTGCAACTGAGAATTGCCTGCATTTCTTAATTAGTAGCATACAAGCTGGAGAAAGATGATGAATGGGCTCTTCAGCTAAGTTTAAAAAAACACAACTGTATGGTAGAAAACACCTTTAAAATTTATGGTGTAAGCATTATAAGATGTTCAGTGATATCATTAAAAACATGCTCATATATCCTAGTGCCTGTCTCTATAGATAGTCATTCAAAATTTAAATTAATATTTATTTATTTGTTTGTATATTAAAAGCCTACTTTAATCAGGGAGAGTGATCTGCAGGATGAGAGGCAAATGGAAATACAACTCACTAACAAATATTCATCAGGTGGTAATCTTGATTTGATAAAGAACAGTATTTTTGCATTTTAGTTTTCCATCTTTATTTTATTATTTTTAACTTCACATATGTACATTTAATATTTTATATCTACAAATCA
Organism: Suncus etruscus; assembly: GCF_024139225.1. Classification (NCBI taxonomy): domain Eukaryota; kingdom Metazoa; phylum Chordata; class Mammalia; order Eulipotyphla; family Soricidae; genus Suncus; species Suncus etruscus. Next base: position 101,710,385 of record NC_064853.1, read on the forward strand.
GTATGTTATCAACTCTAACATAAAATGATATTATGTATTCATTTTATTTAATAAAAAATTAAAAAACTGTTTTACTCTCAATAATTGCTATTTTGTAATCCTTGGGTTGTGATCATAGAAAAAAGACATGAATAGGGGTTGAAGAAGTAGTACAGTTGGTTGGGTACTTGCACCAGGCTGACCAGATTTCAATCCAGCACCCCCATAATGATCCCCTGAGCTCACCAGAAATAATCCTTAAGCATAGAGTAAGGAGTAATACCTGAGAACTGCCAGGTGTGGACAAAAAAAAGAAAGAAAAGAAAAAATATATACAAATAATATTAATTTATAGATTTTATATTGTTGCCATTAAGAATAATGTTTTAGAACTGGAGATATTACCATAAGGTAATCTCTTGCCATAAGGATTATTTTAAGAATTAAGGTAATTTCCTTGAATGCAGCTGACGCTGGATTAATCTAATGAACTCCCAAGCATTGTCAGGAGTGTACCCTGAGCACAGAACCAGGAATAAGGCCTGAGCAACCTGTGGGTGTAGACTACACATTACACTCAGCACAAAAAGCCAAATTAAAGTCAAGCATGATTGTTCAGGGGCCATTCACATATGAATTTTATACACAAGAAAACCCAAGATACATATCTAGCACTGTGTATCTTTCTGTTACCACAAGGTGTAACCTGGTGATTTTGGTGAGCCCATGGTAATCCCAGTGTTTCTAGAATTTAGCAATGCCATATCTTGGGTTCTAACATTGAGCTGTCCATAAAACAGCTATATTGCAAGAGAAAAAACCACAGTGAAGTGGCAGCTTTGTGCCCCATCCCAGGGTATTAGGGAGATGTGGGTATGAAAGCAAACACTGACACAGAAAATAATATACACACAGATAAGGGAATAAAACAAGCTCAGGGACTTCTATTGCAAGCCTTCTGCTCCTAGAATTAAGACCAGCAAGTAGAAAGCTCAGTAGTGGAAAATCAAAACCACAAACTGATTCTCCCTGACACCCCAGGGGTTTTATTGGGAAAACAAAGACCATACCTTGGGGAGGATAACAGGTACTTTAAGACATCAATCCAAAGGTGCTTCGAATCCAAAGGTGTTTCAGTCCAAATGAATAGCAACCACCAGTAAAGAGAAAATATCCTGAATAGAATGGAAATAAGCTAATCCAACATCTTCCCCTTTTTAACTTTATAGAAAAATGCAGAAAATATGAGGTAAAAAAAAAGTAATTTATATCCCGTGGTTCTAAGAAAAAGGTGAATGTCTTTAACTAAAAGATAAAAGGGGTGGCAGGTTTTTTGCATAGGTGCAGCATAAGTTGAGAGAAAATAGGGAAAAATAAACCTATCCTTTAGCATCTTGCCATAAGGCCAACTATGGGCTTCAGGCATAATATGTTGTCTAACACTAAAGTCTTTCTTTATGATCCCAAGAAAGTTCTCCTCAATCACTGTTGTCATATTTAGGCTTCAGTAATTAAAGAGCTTGGTGTTAGCACATACCCTATATTTCTTTTATGAGTCTAATATCATACTTATCCCAAATTATACAAAGATACCACCAAAAAAGAAAACTACAGGACCAGAGAAATAGCATAGCAGTAGGGTGTTTGCCTTGCATGCAGCAGATCCAGGACGGATGGTGGTTTGAATCCCAGCATCCCATATGTTCACTGTGCCTGCCAGGAGCGATTTCTGAGCACAGAGTCAGGAGTAACACCTGATCACCACTGGGTGTGACCTAAAAACTAAAAAAAAAGGAAAAAGAAAAGAAAAAAAACTACAGTTTAATCTCAATAATGAACATTCATTAATGAATAATGAAAATAATGAAATAATCTCAATAATGAAAATATCATTAAAATCTTAGCAAATAGAATCCAACAACATATCTAAAAGATTGTGCACAATGACCAAGTGGGTTTTATCCCAGGAATTCAAGGATGGTTCCAGATACACAAATAATCAACAACATACACCACATAAACAAAAAGAAAGAAAAAAACCACATGATTTGACTCAGAGAAAGCATTTGACAAAATCCAACACCGATTCATGATGAAAACACTCAGAAAAATAGAACCTTCCTCAAGATAGTTACAGCTATCTATGAGAAGCCCACAGCCAACATTATCCTTAATGGCAAAAAACTGAAAGCGTTTCCACTAAGGTCAGGCACTAGGCAAGGCTGTCCACAGTGTCCATCTTATTCAATATAGTACTAGAAGTCCCAGAAATAGCAATAAGATAAGAGAAGGGAATCAGAGAAATTTTTAATAGGGAAAGAGAAATGTCAAAATAATTTGTAGGCACTGTTGTGGGCAGTGAAGGTACAATGATACTGCCTTTTCCTGATGATGATTCATCAATATAAAACAAGGGGCATCAGGTATTGGCAGGAAACTTATAATTGAATAATCACAAAATGTGTCCTTCTGAAAAAAAAATCCCAGACCTTTCCAGCAGAACACTGGGAGAAAACTTCTCTGGAAAAATTTGATAGGGATCATTGAAGGGGCTCACTGACAGGTAATATGCATTCTACTTCCTTTTCTGGAATTGGTAGGACTACTGTTTCAGAATTAAAACCTAACAATGAAACTTCTATGAGCCTTGCTTTGGTGGTAATAAGAGCAGAGATCAATTCTAAATAGTGTGAGACTGCTTGTTGTGTAAATAAACCCATTCTAAAGACCCAGACATCAGGATAATAGCACTGTTGGATAATGGGGAGTTGCAAAAATTAAAAGCCACACCTTCTCTCCAGGAAAGAATCTGGACAGATAGGACTTTTGAAGCCAGTTAATAAAAAAATCTAATTACTTTTAAGAATTTTGTGTTAAATACCTGGGCCTATTTAAGTCTGAATATCCCTCCAGTCTGCTGAATAAGTTGCTGAGTTCAGAGTTTGAAATCTCAAAGGAGGGATGTATTCGTTTATGTCACCTTAGAGTTTTTTAAAATCATTAATAGTCCTTCAATTTTTCTGATAGCCTTTATCAGTTTCCCCAGAAATTCTGAATATTGATCAGAAACTTTCTGAAAATCTTTGTATACCTATTCTTAAATTCAGCATCAGCATCATTTTTCACAGGGTAATTTCATCTGCTAATTTGAACCTGAGAATTCCCCTTCCCCTATTAACAGCTCATAAAACAACAGTGGAACTATTAAAATCATCGTTCCAGAGTGATCTAGGCTATTAAGTTTAGTTTTAGCTCCATCAGAAAACCACATTTTCCACTGTAAAAGTTGGAAAGCACTCAGATAGGTCTTAGCCACAGTAGGAAAGTCTTGATAGGCCCACTACCCACCATCACGGAATTTAAAACAAAACATAAAATATAGACAATAGTTCAAGCATGTTTTCTTAAATAAACTGAGATATTCCATATTTAAACCCACATAGGTTGGGGTTTGATTTTTTTCCTGATTGGAGGTAGCTGATTCTGGGTCTGTATTAGTACCAAACTCTCTGAGGACTCATAGTGGAGGCAGGGTGAGATTCATACCATTCTAAGGAGGAGAACAGGTAGGGTAAGGCACCAATCCAAAAGATGTTTTAATTCAAAGATGCTTGCATTCAGTGAAAAGCACCAGCAAAGAAGAAATATCTGCATAGAATAAAAAAGGAGGCAACCCAAAAATGCAGGCCAGGAGGGAAATAATATAACATAGTCATAGGTTGACTGAAAGAGAAAACCAAAAAGAATATTCTATCCAGTTATCTGTTAGATTCAAGAAGTGGCAAGATGTTTTACAAATAAGACTTAAGTAACTTCATGGCTACTAAAATTTCTTACAGCAGATTATATTCTATAAAAATCAAAAAACATTTTAGAAATTAGAAAAATACAAAAATCATAAAATATTGGGGAATAGTTAGAATAGTAATAGGTCCTTATAGTATGAACTTGAGGGCTCACTTGCCTTTGAACTTTATAGAGGATATAAGCTGATAATTTCCAAGGTAGTACCTCATGGTAATCTTAAACAAATAAACCCAGGAGACCCAGCAATGATATAAGAGGCAGATATACAAATACAAGATATTAAAATAAATAAGACTAAAAAAAATAAGCAGACTTTAAAATGTGCCTGTGAATGTGACAGGTAAGGAGGTGGGTGGGAACCTTTGGACAAGGTTGGAAAGATGTCAACACTGTGGTGGAACACTGTTGCTTGAAACTCAAAAATTGAATAATTTTGTAATTTATTTTGTAATAATAAAAAAATTTAAAAAAACAATGCTAAAATCACAACTTCCCAGAGCATATATAAAATGGTAACAATTTCCTTTATTTCAATAATTTCATTTACAATGACACTGTAATTTTTATCAAAAGGCACAGATTGATCAGATGAATAAGAAGAAAAAAACACAATTTTTTTTTTGCTGAAAGAGCCTCAAAGGAAATAATTGAAGATCTGGGTTTAGTATACATAAATATATTATATATTATATAATAATTTATTATATATTTCCACTATTCAAAAGAAGAAAAAGTTTCTTCAACTCACATGGGAGATTCTAAAGGAAAGATTGTATGCTGGTCATAAAACTAGTGTTCATGAAAATCATAAATATAGAAATCATAGCAATTTCCCTTCCAAACAATGTTTGAAGGGGAGAATAAATTACAAATATTGGACTAGCAAAAATAAAAAGAGTTCTATAAACAAATGAGAATAAAGACATGATTTACCAGAATATATGGGTCACCACAATCTTTCACCAAGAGGAAAGTGCATAGTCATAGAGGCTTCATTAGGAAGTAAGAAAGGGTTCCAAATAAATTCACATTTTAAGAACTATGAAAAGAACAAACCAATATAGAAATTAAAAAGTTTCACAAGAGATCAAAGAAAACCAAGAACTGCTTTTTTAAGAATAAACAAATCAAAAATCCTTCAACTCATTAAGAGAAAAGAAAAAAACTAAAAAATCTAACCAGAAAAGTGATAGTTACAACAAATAACAAAGAAATACAAAAACTATAAAATAATACTCTGAACAACTCTATGCTATGAAATTGAAGAACTAGAAGAAAGAATAAAATATTTGAAATCCAGTAATCTTCTAAGACTGAATGAGGAGAAAACGAAAAACCTGAAATAGAAAAGCTGGCAGAGTTTTAAAAAAAATTTTGAGGTTATGTAGTTCACAATAATGTATATAATGGTTTCTCATACACATAAGGCCACATCATACCCATCAGAAGGCTTCCAATTGTTCTTCCCCATGGGGGTAAATGCTTATAATTTTCTACCTCCAAGCTCTCAAAGAGTATTATTTTTTTTCCTTCTCTGCTACTCCATTCGGTGAGTATTGTATTATTTTTCTGTTTCTGATTTATGATTTGGGGCTCAGTGTTAATTACTATTAATACTATTATTAATTATATTAATTGGGTCTATTTTCAATGCCATCTTGGTCCTATCTATACTTTGGATTCTGAGAAAGGAATGTGGAGCTTGAGGTGGACTGTGGACTTATCAAGTCAATAGGAGGCTGGGTTGGTGGAAATATGGGGTGGAGTAAGAAGGAAACTATTTTCAAGTTTACAGGAATTATCCTGGAAGTGAAGATGGCTGACATATTTTATGTAAAACATATCAACTTTATACCATATTTGTAAAATTTTAATCAAGTTAGCATAATGTTGTTCATTTAATGGTTTCCCAAGTTGAAAACTTGCTTTTAGTATGTAAACTGTTACAGCTATTTCTTTTTTTTTTTATTTAAACACCTTGATTACATACATGATTGTGTTTGGGTTTCAGTCATAAAAGGAACACCACCCATCACCAGTGCAACATTCCCATCACCCAAGTCCCAAATCTCCCTCCTCCCCACCCAACCCCCCGCCTGTACCCTAAACAGGCTCTACATTTCCCTCATACATTCTCAATATTAGGACAGTTCAAAATGTAGTTATTTCTCTAACTAAACTCATCACTCTTTGTGGTGAGCTTCCTGAGGTGAGCTGGAACTTCCAGCTCTTTTCTCTTTTGTGTCTGAAAGCCAAATATGGTATAATGCAATAAAGTTGGCTCCAGATAGATTGGTGTACTCATTAATCTTTAGAAAACACACTGTTTGAAAATAAAATTGGGCTTGTATCACTGTAACAGCTTGATGACACCAGTCTTGCCAATTCCATGTTTGAGAGCCGTCTTCATTCACATTTTGGCTCTCCCTAGCAAGTATTTATCCAGAAAGAGAATGGGTTAGTTCAGTTATTATATGTTACTTCTAAGCACTATTCTAAGCATTTGAATGAGCAATACAATGTAAACAAATATCAGTGGTAGCTTTCTTTTTTTATCAAAATAGACAAATATGGCCTCCTCTTCAGTGCAATATGCTTTGTTATAGAGATACTTAGTCCAGTAAGGGACCAGGGCTGGCAAGTCTGAATATCAAGCCCAATACACAATAACAGTCCACAGACATCAGGCCATATAGCATGGATATCCACAATTCCATACAATGTGCAGCAAGTCTCATTTTGAGAGGGAAAATGGAAAAACCTAGTTGGCTTTGTTTATATAATTTAAAGCAATTAACTGTCAACTAGTTGCTAACTTAAAATCTTCCAGCTCACCACAGGAAGCTCACCACAAAGAGTGATGAGTTTAGTTAGAGAAATAACTACATTTTGAACTTTCCTAATAATGAGAATGTATGAGGGAAATGGAGAGCCTGTTTAGAGTACAGGCAGGGGTCGGGTGGGGAGGAGGGAGACTTGGGACATTGGTGATGGGAATGTTGCACTGGTGATGGGTGGTGTTCTTTACATGACTGAAACCCAAACACAATCATGTATGTAATCAAGGTGTTTAAATAAAAAAAATCTTCATGTAAAAAAAAATTTGAATAATTGTAAAATAATTTGTAAAAAAAAAACATATCAACTTTGCATTTGTGTAGTTTTACAAAGAAAGTTAATATATTTTAAAACCCTAATTTTTTGTAGGATCACTGTAAATCATCTTTCTTGCACTGCATCTAATTGCAATGCAATTAGTAAAGATTTGAAAATTCAAGTATTGTGTGGATCATGTGTGTGTTAAGGTCAGATAGATTTGAAACTCGGATTTGCTTATATAATTGTGCAGCCAATTGGATCACATGTAGGTCTATTGGCAGAGACAATCCACTTTCTACAATGGTGGGATATGTAAAAACATCAAGGACAATTATTATAAGGTTGAATTTTTTTCCTTCTCCACACAACCCAGTATGAATTATCCTTGGGAATACTAATCAACAAGAATCAAGACTTTCACCACAAGAATTACTACAGGTACACTATTTCTGGGATCCCCAGGTTTAGGTTCAGAGAAGAAAGACATTTTGAAGGGTCAAAAGACTTTCTAAAGAGAACTGTTTTGTGTTGTTGTTGCTGTTGTTGTTGTTGTTGTTGGCTGGGCTTTATCATTTTTGCTTTATTGAGCTAGGTATCCTAAATTTTATTAATTTAAATCAAGGAAGTAAACAGTAAAAGGACTTTAATAGAATAGTGAAAATTGATTCTCATGGGAATAATGGAAGTTATATATAAGTTCTAGATAACTTATAGATAAATTATTTTAGGGCATCTTAAAATAAAATAAATAAAAGAACAACAACCTTATCTTTCCCTTAAGCCCATCTATTCTTTCTCCTATCCCTCATTTTTTACCTCTATTTTATTGTCAATACCCCTTGATTTATTCTATTCATTCATTCATTCATTCATTCATTTATTGGCCACAGCTGGCGGCAATCAGGGGTTATTCCTGGCTCTGAGCTCAGAAATCACTCCTTTCAGGCTCAGGGGATCATATGAGATGCCAAGGATTGAACCCAAATCAGTCCTGGATCAACAGCATGTAAAGCAAATGCCCTATCACTGTGCTATCACTCCGGCCCCCTGATTTAGTTTATTTAATGTTGTCTATTCAACAAATTTATTTCTTTATAATGCACATTTGGTTAAAACATCTGATATTGATCTTTCTCCTTCTGATCATTTTTAATGTAACAGAATTCCTTTGAACATCTTTTATTGCACTAAAAATAGCAAATTTTCATCATTTTCTATGTGAATAGTATTCTACTGTGCACACAATTTCTTCCTTTTGGGGTATTGATTGGGAATTACTTTTGATTCTATGCTTGGGAGTCATATCTGGTGTATTTGGGGGACTATATGAAATACAAAAATTGAATTGAAGTCAACTTACATGCAGGATACTACTGTATTCCTCTCTCTCATATGTCACATATTCTTTATTCAGTAATCTATTAAAACACTTGTTTGACCACACGTTGGCTTTTATAAATAATGATGAAATTAGCATTGGGGTTTATTAACTTAAAAATTATTTGTTAGATTATTTTAGGTAACACCAGTGATCCACAGGATTCCTTCTGGCTGGGTGTTCTAGAGTCACTCCTATTAGTGACCATGCAATGCCAGGAATCAAACCTAAGTCTCATGAAGTATAAACTTCACTGTCTCCCTATATATATATATATATATATATAGGAGGGGGCACACCAGGCAGTACTCAGGGGTTACTCCTGGCTCTGTGCTTAGAAGTTGCTCTTGGCAAGTTTGAGATGCTGGGGACTGAACCCAGATCCATCCCAGGTGGGCCATGTGCAGAGCAAATGCCCTACTGCTGTGTTATCTCTCCAGACCCCCCTGATAAATTTTTGAGTTAATGATTTCACATCCTTCAGATATGTGATGATTTTTTCATTTCTCAGTACTAAGTGGGTTCCATTGGACTACTTGAGAGGCCCCCCTAAAATAACCATTAGGGTGTAATAAGATAATACAAAGGTAAAAGCACTTGCCTAGCTTGCATGTGGCCTATGGAACCCACATACTAAATTAATATTACTAGGATTAATATTTAAAATTTTTTTGAAAAATGTATTTTGTGTTTTAAATCAGCATCCGAAGACTATAAATTGACGATTGTCTTCAGCTCTCTTTATTTAATCAGTCAAGGTATTTTTAACGTTTCATATAGAAGTGATAATCTTATACCTCAGTTCACATGTCAATTTTAAAAATGTCTTGTTTTAACTTCTGGTTCTTTTTCTGAGGGCAGAAGCTTTAAATTTGTTAGCATCTTCTGTACTCCAAGCATCCCTGTCAAATGGTTAGTGATGTGAAAACAAGTGCCTGGATATGTTAGGGTCACTTGACATCCAAATATACATTGTCATAGTGAATCATTCACACACAGCCAGAGCCTATACCATGTGGAGCTTCATATTTTGTGCAAGAGGACAAGGATTTGGTTAAATGGAGATGCATTAGAGTTTTTATACCATTTTGGTAACATTTGCCTACATACACTGGTCTACTGTCTAGGACCAAATCTACTGTCTTAGAACCAAAGAGATAACTCAGAAGGCTATGTATATACCTTGTATAAATTTGATCCCTACCTACTACCACATTCTCCCATTCCAACACTATTATAGTTTAGCGTAATGGCCCTGTTTAGTTCCATATGATCCTGTACTTCAAACAACTCAGAGGTCACTGAACTAGTTCAGTTTGGTTGGCCAAGGTAGAACTTGTAATTTTCCAGAGCCCTCCAAGTACTGTGTAAAATAACCATTTGGGCATAACACAAATAAAACAAAGTTAAAGACACTTGCCTAGCTTGCAGCTGTGGCCCCAACAAAACACTAGTTCAAATCCCAACAACACCAAGCATGGTCCCTGAGTTTAGATTCAGTTATGATCACTGGCACTATTGGGTATGATACCTAAAAGTGAACTATGACCATTTTATTAGATTCTATTTTGTGACTCTATTATTTAAGCTGTCGTTGGCTGAATTATGTTTCTGTTTCTTGAATCATGAACACTGGTTCTAAGTTTAGATGGTTATTCTGGAAAACTTAAGACTATTCACATGACTAGCATAATAGATGTTTTATTATGATTTTCTATAAGAAAAATGTCCTCATCCCATGTTAGGCATAGAGCTCTTAAAACAATAGAAAAATTTTAAGTGGCGAGAAAATTAAAAAGATGTTTTTTTATGCAAATGAGGATACTTTTAGAAAGCATCTAGGTACCATCTAGAATGGTAGCTGGTTGCCAGGGGACCTAGCCATGTGAACAGAGTTGGGACTTTCAGTCTTCCCCTTCCTCCATCACCTGCTGGGGCATATGCCTGGAAATCGAATCTATCAATTTCCATTAATTACTTGTGTTGTGTAATAAAACTTCCATAACGTTCAAAAGGATGGGCAGAAAGAGTGTTCTATTATTTTGTCCTTTATTAGTGTGTTCTGCTGGTTTCTTGAGGTAGAAAGTATTAGAGTTGAGTTGAACTCTAGGTCACTTCACTGGTATTGGAAAATTACTGATGGTATGAAAAAATAAAGTAACAGAAAACTATGTATCAAATTTTTTTAGAATGAGAAGATGAAAGGTGAACTCTACTGGAGTTGACCAAAGAGCACTTATTTGTGACCTTTTAACCATGGTAGTCTCAGAAGAATCGGGTATTTTTATATGAAAATGGCTTGTCCCAGAGAGAATGCTGCTTGAGAATCAGGCAGTAGCTTCATGGCCTCTTCTGCCATCAAGAATTTAGCTGTTCTTCTTTCCGTGAGCCAGTGCAGAGACACCAAAGAGCATAATCTCTCCAGGGCCCACACCCAGTAAGATGTCCCCACCCAACTAATGTGGGGCTGATTCCTGGCATGTGGTTGGGCACCCAGAAACTTAAAAAGAATGGCTGCTCCACTCTCTGCCTTCTTTCCGCGAGCCAGCCCAGAGACACCAAGGAGCATAATCTCTCCAGGACCCACACCTGAAAAGCACGGCCACTCTGCTTCACTCCACAGCCGTGCTTATCTTTTAACCCCTGAACTCCATTTCTCCACATTCTAAGAAGCAATCCACAACCTTAACAATGGAGAAATTTTGCAGTACAACCCCATGTTTAAAGAATCAAGATGGCTTCTCTGATAGCCCAAAAAGTAGCAAACAACTAGATACCCTCTCAAATAAGAAGTTTTGAGTAGAATTATGGAAGATGTTCAGGGAGCTCAAAAAAAAAAAAAAAAGCATCAATAGACTTGAATGGAGCACAAATAAGCATCAAGAGGATTTGAGACTGAAATTAGAAATTTTCACACTGAAATAACAGGTCTTAAAAAACTCAGCTTATGCAGTTCTTGCCAGGTATGGGGTTTGGAGAGACCCCATGCTGGAGGCCTTCTCCCTGGCCTGGGGAGTACTGGGAGGCTTGGCAGGCCCACAGCCATCCCCTTCTTTCTCCCCTGGACTCCAGGCCTTCCCTGGGTGCCAGCTCAGATGGCCAGAAGTGGGTTCAGGTGGACTCTTAAGGGTCCTCAGGCTTCCCCCTTCCCTCTGTACTCCAGGGGTGAGGTGCACAGGGAGGAGTGCAGGCAGATATCTGGCTTCCAGTTTCCCCTTTGATTCTGGAGGCCAGCTCTTGCCAGGTATGGGGTTTGGGGAGTCCCCATGCTGGAGGCCTTTTCCCTATCCTGGGGAGTGCTGGGAGGTTTGGCAGGCCCCCAGCTGTCCCCCTCTCTCTCCTCTGGACTCCAGGCCTTCCCTGGGCACTGGTCCACGTGGACTCTATAGAGGTCATCAGGCTTTTCCCCTACCTTTCCCTATACTAATGGGAATGTGCTTTGGGGGGAGGGTGGGCCGTTTCAGCACTGGGTTTTGTTGGGACAGTCACTGGAAATTTTTTTCCTTGTTCTCCATTTCAAAAACCGCATGGGGGCTAGTGCCCCCACACGTACAATATATATTGATGGTATTATATGCATATAGTTTATATATGCATAACATCCATCTTATATTGTGACCTTGATACTGCTCTACAAAGCTCATTTCTAATCTTTTACTGCCTCATTCCCAACCATTATTTTCCCCCATTTAACCACATAGGTGCAGCTCATGACATGAAACTCACCATATAGAGTGATGAGTGCAGTTAGAGAAATAGCTACACTGAAAACTATCATAGCAATGTGAATGAATGAGGGAAATAGAAAGCCTGTCTTGAGTACAGGTGTGGGTGGGGTGGGGAGGAGGGAGATCTGGGCAATTGGTGGTGGGAATCTTGCACTGGTGAAGGGGGGTGTTCTTTACATGACTGTAATCATACAACTACAATCATATTTGTAATCACAGTTTTTTAAATAAAGATAATTTAAAAACAAAAAAAAGAATTTAGCTGTTATTGGTGAGTTGATAAGAAAGTGGGTCATCACCTCAGGATAGATTCAGGGTAACACTTTACCTCTTTTTCTGTTTGTTTGTTTTTGGGGGGCACACCCTGTGACGCCCAGGGGTTACTCTTGGCTATGCACTCATAATTCCCTCCTGGCTCCAGGGACCATATGGGATGCTGGGGATCCAACTGAAATCCGTCTGTGTCAGCTACTTGCAAGGCAAATGCCCCACTGCTGTGCTCCGGCTTCTAGACTTCTCATGATGTGGAATGACAGAATCCTGCTAGAAAAGAGTATGTTGACTGGTGGTGGGGTACAGTTGTGACCGTTCTTGGAAAAAACAATCTGTCACACTCGTTTTCATAACATTGGGTTTCTTTGACAGTTGGCTGCTGTATTATACCAGAGAATAACCAAAAGTATTGATTGACAGCATTTTTGAACTAATTAATACAGAGCTTTGTTCAGAGTTTTGATTAATTTTAATATGGTCTCCCTCACTAGCACACTATGTAGTGAAATCCAAATCTTAATTTTTCTGTACCCCCAGCATGTTGTCAGTCATTTTAAAAGTTGTCATAAACATCCTAAAATATTAACATTAATTAAGTGAAAATTATTTGCCAAGTGTGTCTTTGAATATTTCAACATTGTTACAGATGCAATCAGACAAGCTATGACAGGGTATTGGTTTCAACTCTTTTTTTTTTTTTTTGTGGTTTTTGGGTCACACCCGGCAGTGCTCAGGGGTTATTCCTGGCTCCAGGCTCAGAAATTGCTCCTGGCAGGCACAGGGGACCATATGGGATGCCGGGATTCGAACCGATGACCTCCTGCATGAAAGGCAAACGCCTTACCTCCATGCTATCTCTCCGGCCCCTGGTTTCAACTCTTAAAGAAAAAAAAGTGATAGTCATAGATGTGTAGTCTAAATACCATCAATGGGTAGAATTCAGGGGAATAATTATTTCGGAGCTGGGCTAAGAATACTGGCAAGTTTTCTGAAATAGAACTGATTACATCTCTTTAGTTATGTTTTGTTTATGTTAAAAATTGACCAACTACCTCCTTTGTTTGTTAAATGACTTCTACACAGATTATTACCATTCTACTGTTTTTCACCTGTGAGAAACTGTTCACAGGTGTGTTGATGACCATGAACATTGCCATCACTAGTTCTACCATATTGTTTTATGCTATGTTTAAGGAGCGGTTAATGCATCGTCATTGATTATTTTATGATAGAACTTTTAGATCTGAAATTCATAGCAATTGCTATGAACTCTCAGGAAAAATCTCCTTTGTCATATATTATGTGAATTTATTAGAAAATCTGTATTCCTCTTCCATATTTTAAAGTCTTACTAGTACATTTAATTCCTTGAGCAAACATTTTAAGAATCAATTTAATTGTTCTATTGTCATGACTAAGTCTTTTTTCTTTCAAAATTGACATAAAAGCATTTGCTATCTCAAGGAAGAATAAATTGAACATTCATTGGGAATAACTGGTGCATTAAGAGGATCAGCAATTTTTAACAAATATGAATATTTTTAAAATTTTCCTTCCAAAATCTGCCAAATACAGTACTTCTTTAAATATACTATGATTTATTTTGTAATGGAATGGCTCTCTGGCCCATAAGTTTACACTTGGTAGTATTATGACACTTTCTTGTTCTTACTTTCCACAAATTTAACTCTTTTATAATTACCACTTTTTCAGAACCAGGATGAAAATATCCTCTGGATGAGACATGGGTGGGTGTCAGTCTTCTCAGAGGATGTAAGAGTAGGAGGGTGGGCTAGTGGAATATGTTTTGGTCCAGTTCGGTTTAATTTAATAGTGCCTGCAAAGTTCACACTATGAACTGAGAGCCCAATAATAACAAGTTGTAAATAGAAGGGGAGGAGGTAGCTCATACTCAGGGAGCTTCTTTTTAACATCATACCTAATGAGATTTAACTAATATCTATATATATTCTGTAATTTTGGCTGTACAACATGACTCTTTGTTCCATGTATAATTCAAATAATCTCAATAAGGTTAGGTAATATATCCATCATCTCTCATAATTCCCTACTTAAAGCCTGGCCTTGTGGTAAGAATCTCTTAAATAACCCCAAACCCAGTGAATCCAGGTGAATACCTGTTCCAGTTCCTTTTGTAAGTAGGTAGAAGTTCTCTTACAAGCAACAAACAGCAACACACTAAAATGAGCATCGTCTCCTAATTCATGAGCTCTATGAGACAACAAGGGAAAGGATCCCCTTTTTAGTTTTAGTGAGATATAGGGGAAGTTAGAAAATTTAGTACCATAATATTTGACCCAACTCAAATTGGTATGCAGGACCTGAGTGTTCAAAATTGTAAGCATTCTCTTTGTCTTAAACGGTCTTAATCTCAAATTTCTTGGTATAATTTTTATTTGCGATTTAATTTTTATTTGTTTGTGTTTTGTTTTGTTTTATTTTGGGACCACACTTGATGGCACTCAGGCATTGCTCCTGGCTCTGTGGTCAGAAATTATCCCCAGCAGTATCCCCCTGGGTATGCCAGGGATCAAACCTAGGTTGGCCAAGTACAAGGCAAACACCCTACCCACTGTACTTTAGGGCCCAGCACTTCTTATATTAAATAGACTCTAATAATATGCTTTATTAGAATTCTACAACATAAAGTATCTTTAGTTTTTGATATGTATGTGTAAAGAGTATCTTGACTTTTGACTATATAAAATTAGAAAGCCCTTCCTTCTCATCCTTGGTTCTCAACTTCTGTCATTTTTAAACCACTATTTTTATATTATTAAGTTATTACCAAAGGCATAATTAAACATTCATATTTTGCTTGAAGAGGACCTTAAGTTTATGTAATAAATAATTTTATATACCTCTTATACTTTCATAATAACTTTTAATTTTTTCTAAGATTTCTCATTGATTTTCTTTGTTGTCTTTAAAACAAAAGCAGAAGCATATCCTAAATGCATCTGTTGAGTGGAAAAATTAATGCAGATTCTTTCTAGGACTTTGCACAGAGACTATTTCTTTACTATATTAGTATATTTCTTCTTCAATCCAATGGTTGCTTAGAAGTATTTGTTTAGATATCCATGTTTGTGAATTTCACATATTTCTTTTTGTAATTATTTTTATAGTATTTATTTATGGTGGTTGGAGATTATTGTATTATTTCAGTGTTTTAAATTTATTGAGGCTTGTTTTATGGCTTTATGTGGACTAACTTGGAAAGTGGTTCATGTGCACTTGAGAAGGATGTCATTTTTACTGTGAAATAATAAAATATTCTAGAAAAGGAACAGTCTTACAGCAGGTAGGACATTTGTAATGACTGAGACCAACCTGGGTGTGATCTCTGACATCCCATTTGGTGCCCTAGCATCATCTGAGTGTAGAACAAGGAATAAGTGCTGAGCACTACCGAGTGTAATCCCCAGAGTGTTTTACATATATCTGCTAGATCTAGCTAATTGCATTGTTCAAGGCTTGCATTTCCTTGCTAATATTCTACATACAGTTTTATCTATTACTTAAAGGTAGCACTTACATCTTCAATTATTATTATTGAGCTATCTTTTGTTTTTGAAATCATCAGTTTTTGTTTTATGTATGTTGGTAGGTGTTCTTGTTGGTGGTTTAGATTTTTTACTTGCTTATTTGTTATAGTTTTGGATCTTTTAAATAATAATTAATGTGCCATTCTTGCCTTATATATATTCACCACCCAATGCTCTTAGATACAAAATCTATTGTTTACTATGCATGCTAATATAATAAAGATAAATCATTTCTTCATACATTTAGTAATTTTTCATTGTGAGCTCATGTTTAGAGGATTTGATGTTAGGAAACTTATCCAGACTGGATTGAAGACATAACTTTTAAAATTAACTTCTCTTTTGTATGTGTCAGAAACTCTAAGAATAACACTAGTTTGAGCTTATTTTTGATATATATTTTTGCAGTGAAGGTGTCCTAGAGAACGCTTAAATTTGGTCTTTAAAACTAGGTAAGCAAGGACCCATGAGACACTTTTCTTCTCACTGAGAAGCCAGACCAGGACAAACAAACTTTCTCTTACTTTTCTTTGTGCTGTTGCATTCACATTTTCTAGTTGATTCTTTTATAGAATGTGGACCCTTTCTAGGAACTTGGCTTTTTTATATAGGCTCAGTTCTATTCCTCACCATAAGCAGGATCAAGACTTCATTTCATTTTCCTGTGAGATCATTAAAATCAAATCCCTTAGTTACTGAGTCCAAAAATCACCCTTAGGGCTGCTATAGGACCAGCTCAGGTTCTTATCTCTTTGGTTTGTAGTCTTCTATTTGTTTTTGACATCTGGAAATTTTCTTTCTCGGGATCATGGCTATGCATATAATAGGAACTTGGTAATATATTGGCCAACACTAGTTAATACTTTTCAGGTTATCAGGTTGATGTTATAATGAGAGATATTATTTTTTGGAAACAGGACTGATTCAAAAGAAATTCAATGTAAAAATAAGAGAAAGAGAAATAATCTAATCATTATACTAATCATTGCAACAGGCAAGATTCATTGATGAATATCTTTTAATAAATTTTGTCTATGCTAGAGGGACACATCAGCATTTGCTGACAAACAATAGATATTCCACATTCTGTTCCCTTATTTTCTCAAGCTTAGGATTCCTCTGAGGTGTTCTATTATATTTACCTCTTTTTAATCTTGATTACAAACAAAAGTTAAGTGTGCTTAAGTGTATAAAATGTATAAAATAATTTACAAAATATAATTAGAGAAACATTCATGCCAATATCTTGTCAAGAGTCAAAATTGTTTTCTCATGTGAAAGCAACACAGTGTTGATAGCAATGACAGAAAGGGCTACCTATGAGCTTGAGGTGGATCTTCTCTCCAGGTAAAACAGTTAATGTACTGTATTTAGCCACAAGTTATTTCTAAGGAAGCCGAATATGATCACTGATATCGGGCATGCACTTGGATTTTTTTTTTTTTGAAGGGCACTGAGAAATAGTGCTTTCTAAAAGTCATTAACTTCAGGGTATTTCAAATGTAAGACTCATTCTAGGGGAAATTCCCATTGTAGATAAAGATCAAACAAAGAATCTGGTCCTACTAAGTGATATTTTTTAATGTACCCTGGATCTTTACTAAGTGAATGCTCTGTTACCCAGTGTCCTACACAACTGAAAGGGTTTCTCAATATCCGTAAATACAGCTCTTTTGGAGCATCCTTTCTCTACACCACCTATGATGCATGATGTTCATTGATGAATAGATATTGAGAGTAGACTAGTAGAATTTTCAGTTCAAAACATGATTTCTTTTCCTAATTTATTTCCAGTCTCTCTGTCTGCATCTGTTTCTGTGTCTGTATCTGTGGTTCCCTTTGGAAAGCTTAATGAATTTTATCAAATGCTTTGTCTGAGTTGATATTGTTACTTTATTTAAATATTTAATATTTAAATACATTATTTTTCTTTATAAATAAATATAAATATTTACTTAAATATTCTTTATTTTCTTATCAAATATGCTTTCCTGGAATAAATTCGACCTTATTAAATTATTGTTGTCTTTTCTGTATATTACTATAACACTTTTATTAACATTTGTTTAGATGAATTTACCTCTAAATTCTTTAGTATTATTGTCCAAAAATTTATCTTACCCAACTATTTTTTGGGGGGGGCCCATACCCGTTTGATGCTCAGAGGTTACTCCTGGCTAAGTGCTCAGAAATTGCCCCTGGCTTGGAGGGACAATATGGGATGCCGGGGGATGGAACCACGGTCCTTTCTTGGCAAGCGCTTGCAAGGCAGACACCTTACCTCTAGCGCCACCTCTCCTGCCCCTTACCCAACTATTTTTATCCAAATTTGATGTTAAGCTTTATAAAATATAAAATGTATATTATGTAATATAGGTTATATATTATATACTAATATTCGCATATATATTCTCATATATATTTCTTATAAAATATTTTGAGAAAACCTATTCTCTGAAAAATTCTTATTTCTTACTTTTTTAAAATTAATGTTTCTGGATTAATTAAAAATTAATTGTCAATTTGTTGACTTTTCATATGTCTAGTTGATTTAGATTGTCGCATCTTTCTTTATACTTAATTGATTTCTGTTTATATATTTATTTCCTTTCTGCTTTTGTTCTGGCTTAAACTTTAGTTTCTTTCCTTTTCTGATAGTTTCAATTGAATACTTGGCTCAATTTTTTTCTTTGTCTTTTCTAATATCTGTATTTAAGACATTTTCCTGTCAGTTCTACATTGGCAGCATCCTCAACTTATTAAATAAATATTTTTGATATTTATCCAACAATTACTGAGAGTGTTACTTTTAAATGTGTCATAATTATTTGCTTTTTTAAATATCAATTTCTCCAATGATTCAGCCGTTTTCTGCCAATATTTTACCTTATGCATACTATTATACACTTAAATAGTTTTATCGTTCTTAGAAAATAAAACTATTGTCAACATACAATAGAATCCCAGATAGCTTAGAAAGTGAATAGTACCGAGCATAAAGAATTCCTATCGATTTTTTTTGGGGGGTGGTGGCTTAGGCCACACTCGGTGATGCTCAGGGGTTACTCCTGGCTATGGGCTCAGAAATTGCTCATGATTTGGGGGACCATATGGGACTCCAGGGGATCAAACCGCAGTCTGGCTTAGGTCAGCTGCATGCAAGGCAAATGCCCTACCACTGAACCACTGCTCCCACCTGAGAATTCCTATCAATTTTCTTAAGGTCTTCCAAGCAATAGAAGAAGAGGTAACAATTGTCCACTTATTTTATGAGGTCAATATTACCCTGATCAGACAAAAAGTAATAAGGAAAAAGTACAGCATTATATTTTATAACTGTGACTACAAAAGTTGTGAAGTAAAAATAGCAAATTAAATCCAGAAATATATATGCACATACAAAGAGGAGGGAGTTGTGGGGCATTGGTGGTGAAATATTGCACTGGTGAAGGGGAGTGTTCTTTTCTGACTGAAACCCAACCACAAATGTTTGTAATCATGGTGCTTAAAATAAAATTCCTTTTACTATTTTATACAAAATAATAAATATTTAGATGTAAATTGAACAACAAAATTGCAAGCATACATCCTTAAAACAAATTCATCCTAAAACATGCATCCTAAAACAAATTCAAATAAATAACCAAGATAAACAAATCTTTGTTAAAAGTTAATAGAATCAAAATAAATAGGTAAACATTCCATCTTCTTGTATCAGAAGATCAGAATTTTAAATTACCAATACTTCAAACCTAATCTATAAATGCAGTAAAATCTCTAACAGAATTTCAGATAATTTATCTGTAGAAACTAACAAACTGGTACAAAATTCATATGAAAATGAAGATGGGCCATGAAAATTAAAATAAGAATAAAGGAGGAAGACTCTCCCTTCCTGCTGCTAAACTTTATGGCAAGCAGATAGCAATGTAGTTTCATGAGCATAGATGTGTACATGAATACAATGCACTGAGAATCCTAAACAAATCTATTCACTAGTATTTAATCAAGTTTTGGATAGTATATCAAAATTCTTTGATAGAGAATGGTCTTCTCATCAAATAGTTGCTTTTTTACGTAGAATGAAATTGGGCCTTTATATCACATCGTATGCAAAAAATAACTAACAATATACCAAGGATCTAAATATAAGAGTTAGAGCTGAGGCTGAAGAGATAGCATGGAGGTAAGGCATTTGCCTTGCATGCAGAAGGTCGGTGGTTCAAATCCCGACATCCCAAATGGTCTCCTGAGCCTGCCAGGAGTGATTTCTGAGCATAGAGCCAGGAGTAACCCCTGAGCACTGCCGGGTGTGACCAAAAAACAAAAAAACAAAAAAACAAAAAAAAGAAGAGTTAGAGCTATAATAACTCTTAAAAGAAAACTGAAAAGTAAAATTTTATGTCCTAATTTTAGTAAAGTATACTTACATATGATATTCTAAGGTATCAAACATTTTGACAAGACAAGTCATTGATAGAACTTCATAGACATCACAAACTTTTGAACTTCATATATAAATAAGAGGATGTATTATATTTACCTATAGTCTATGAATACCATCATACAGCAAATTTTTATGAAATAATCTGCCCTTGGAATGAATTATTTACATTTAAATTTTGTATAAATGTCTAGTATCTTTTAGGAATTTTCTTCTACATTTTTATTAAATGTGGTGATCATATTATTTGTTTAGACCTTGTTTCTAAATATTAATAAATTTATTTGTTCACTATTTAGTGTTGCTCCTGAGAGTATTTTCCAACAAACCACCTGCATGCAAATACCCAACTTAAACCTATAACATCAGATCTACCTTTAAGGAACTCAGGGTCCTGAGCAAATACTGTTTATATAACAATATAATTTAAATGGATATTACAAGCCCATGTGAGGTAGAGTGAATTTCTAATAAAGGTTTATAGATGAAGAAGATAGTTGAAGAAGTACTTATATCTTTGTTTCATGTGAATACGCATCAATGTCTAGCACCCTTTCTAGCTTTGATTCAGGCTCTTGAGCAAGGTTCAGGGTTCTTGCTCAAGTTCAAGATTCTTTTCCAGAGGTCTTGCCAATTTCTTATGTATCATTAAAAGAAAAGTGAGCAACTATACTATCATCCACAAAGTCATGCCTCTTTTTAAATTGAAACAATGTACGTATTTTAATTCTCCAGTTGGTGGATACTTCTTAAGCAGTCCTGGGGGATGTTAGGGCTATATCCAAGTACTTGGGGTGTTGTGTGGTTCTGGGACTCAAGCATGAAGCTATGTGCATGCCAGGGTTGTACTCTTGTCTTTAAGAAATTCTTATACTGGGGGCCGGGCGGTGGCGCTAAAGGTAAGGTGCCTGCCTTGCCTGCGCTAACCTTGGACGGACTGCGGTTCGATCCCCCAAGCCAGGAGCAACTTCTGAGCACATAGCCAGGAGTAACCCCTGAGCGTTACTGGGTGTGGCCCAAAAACCAAAAAAAAAAAAAAAAAAAAAAAAAAGAAATTCTTATACTGGTTGCATGTGACTTATAATATTGCATTGTCTAATCTACTTTTTGTTTGTTTGTTTGTTTTGGGGGCCATGCTCAGAAATCACTCCTGACTTGGGGAGGACCATATGGGATGCCAGGGGATCAAACCGCGGTTCATCCTAGGCTAGTGCTTGCAAGGCAGACAGAGGCCTTACCTCATGCGCCATTGTTCCAGCCCCAGTCTAATCTACTTTTGAACAGTGTAAGTTACATCTTAGTCTTTGAGAGATAAATTCCAAGTTATTCAGTGGGTGACTGAATTGTGACTACTGTTTTTAAATGTATTTATAAATTAAATTTACTTACTTATAATTTTAATTTATATATTTTTAATTTATTTATAATTTTCCCATATAGACCTAGGATATAGTTTAATTTTTAAATTAGTCAAAGTAATATATTAATAATAAATCTTAATAAAGTAGAGAAATCATAATGACATATCACAATAAAAGTTATGAAAATAATATCATTATATATAATATTTTATGGACCATGGTTGAACTTTAGTAAGTGAATACTAGAAAGCAAAACCACAAATAGCTTTCCAAAGACTCTCAATGGCTTTGTTTTAGCTGTTCATAAATACAGGTCTTCTACAGACTATGAATGAACATATAAGCAATATGCTAGATTAATTTTTTCCTTGAAATGTTAGCAAATTTTATAACATCTTTTTTTAACCTTCATGTTTCAATCATTACACTTCTAGAACATGTTTTTAAATAGTGATAACAATATGCAAAGGATAGTTGAAGGACCTGCACAGAAGCAAAAGCCCCATTGTCCCCGAGACTACCTGTTCCTTATCCAGTACCACTTAAGACTGATTCAAAAGAACATAATGCAATCATTTCTTATTAGAAGCAAAAGAGGACACTGTTGGAAGGGCACTATTGATGATATAGAATAATGGTTTCAAACACTCTCAGGAAGCCTGGCCACTGGTGCTATATACTTTGAAGGTAATATGAGATCACAACCCAGATGACTGAATATCAACATGTTCCCTACATAGAATCCAAACTCAAGTGATCTTGAGATCTAAACTCATTGTGTATCCATTTTGAGTAGTAGTTTTTTTTATTAATCTGTCGTTGTTACTCTGATAATTCTATTTCACGTCATAAAATAGACCCCAGGACCACATTCCGAGGTCTAAATTCCAAAGGAATATCATGTAAACTTTCTAGCAAAGCACTTTCTGGAGTTTCTGTGATTTAAAAGAGTTCAGTTTCCTTTATCAAGTACTTCTTAACTACTATAATTTTTATCTCTAGTCCTATGAGCTTGGAAAATCAGGATGGGGCATTCTGCTGGGAAATCTCACTTCACTTGGCTTTCCAAGGAACTTCTTAATTTTTGTTGGAACAGAAACTAGTGCATGATTTCTCCATCTGGAGAATTAAAATGATAACATCTCTACATAGTTCACTTTGTTTTCGTTTCTCATAGATTATTTTTCCTTGTTTTACTTTTTATTTTATTGTATTTTATTTTTGAACCAATTACATTAGAAATTGTGTCAGATGATGGTGAAAGGGAATGAATTCCATAGCTTAAGTTGCAATTAATTATTTATTTTCTTATTATTATCTTGTTTTACCTTCCTATATCTCTGTCTTCCATTTTGAATCATACTGTGGTATTTTCCAGTTGGTACCATTCTTCGTGCATTGACAGAAAATATGTAGAGATGGTTATACTTCTAGAAAAACATGGGTGCCTTATTATTGAAGGAGTCCTCAGGTTGACCATTGATATGTGAATCTAAGACTTTTATGGTAAACATTCACCTCAGAATGCTGGTCACCACGAGGCAGCTTTCTCTTTGCTTTGCTCACTAAGGTTATCTGGGGTTTTATGACCTAAAATGATCGGGAACCTTTGTTAAATATCCTTCTTTTCCTCATGCAGTTTGAGAACATCTGTGACAACCCTCTTGTTTCTATTACTCAAAGCTCAGATCCCTTTGGTGTTAAATTGCTCACAAATAAGAGTTATTAGCTACCTTCTCCCCTCAATTAAAAAAACATGGAGTATACAGAATTTCTGCTTTAGGGAACAAGTTTTCTAGGAAAGGGTCTGCTTTTCAGTCTAATCACCCATCTCCGCTAAGTCCTGTGGCTAGCAGTCCCCTGCAGAGAAACCCAGCATATGGCCCAATTATGCCAGTGCGTCATTGTCTCTGCCATGCCTGTGGTGTTGCACCTGATTTGTATATTCAGACATCTTTTCCACTTGCTCTTTCAAATTCTCTGACATTTGAAAGAATTGACCTCCCTTCTTTTCATTAGTATACTTTATTAGCGTTGTTATTAAATATTGAATAGAGCTTGCATGGATTAGTCTGCTGGACCTACACAGGGACTACGAGAATAAAGGGAATCTTGAAAGCTGTTCTGGCAGTGCAAAGCAGGCTGGAGATGCAGACATGACACTGTGGGGAGTTAGCAGTCATCTGTGACTCATGTCATGAAATTTTGGACCCGACTCTGCAAGAGGTCTTCTTCTGTAAAGTATACATAGGGAGCCCCAGAAACCATTCAGTCTCCCCTTTCTGTGAACAAGTTTACCAAGTAGAGCACCTTCAATCTCTGAAGTCTACATTGTTGTCTTTCAAATTTTCTATAGGGTCTAAAGAATAATTAAAAGTCCAAAGCATGGGACCAGAGAGATAGCACAGCGGTAAGGCATTTTCCTTGCATGCAGCCATCCCGGGATGGACCCTGTTCAATTTCTGGCATCGCATATGGTCCCCCGAGCTAGCCAGGAGCAATTTCTGAGCACAAATCTAATGTAGTGCAAATCTAACGCAGAGCTAAGAGTAACCCCTGAGCATCACCAGGTGTGGCCCCAAAACCAATAAATAAATAAATAAATAAATAAATAAGTAAACTGCTTTAAAAAAGTTAAGTCATTCAAATTGAGAGTATTTTTCCAGAAAGACAAGTCTAAGTAATGTGAGTGTCTGCTCCTCTGCCTGTGTTGCTTCCCTAAAGATAAGAGGGAAGGAAATGTTTGAGTTTCATACCTCATCCTTTCATACCTACACATTTTCCTCTCCCTGTGTTCTTATCTTCTTGGCCATTTTGAACAGTTCCTTGCAACTCAGTGATTTCCAGAAAGTGATTTCATTTTCTCTTACAAACTTAAAAAAATTAAATACATTTCTTAATTCTCTAATTACAAATATAAAAATAGTATAGACAACTAGAAGATGTAAACTATACATAAAAGTAAGAAAAGTCACCTTGATTTTGCCATTTAAAGATTATTTTGAGGTGCTCAGTTCCCACAACAGTATTGGTAGTCAAGTAGGAGAGAGGTTGAGCCATACCAAACTGTGCTCAGGGTTTACTCCTGGTGTGTTTAGGGGATGACATGTGGTGTGGGGGATCAGACCCGGGCCAGTCTCACACAAGGGGAGCAACATGCCTCTGTATTATCTCTCTGACCCCCCTCACAATAACCTCTAAATAGTGGGACCTGTAAATAGTAAATACTTGATATTTTCCCTTATTCACAGTGATGCTGGGATCATACAGGCTGAGCCTGCGGTCCACCTTAGTGATACTTAGGGACTCTCCTGGCTCTGTGCTTGGGGGTCACTGTTGATAGCTACAGGGGTAAATCGGAGGCATGTGATGCTGGGGATCAAACCAAGATCAGCCACAGTGAGGTAAGTGCCTTAACTCCTGTACTATCTCTCCACCCTACCTTAAATATGTTTTCTTTGTGGGGGACATAACTGATAGTGTTCAGAAATCACTCCTAGTGTAATTCAGGAGACCATATGGTTGGCTGGGATAGAACCTGGTTAGCTGTGTGAAAGGCAAGTGCCCTCCGCACTCTGCTCTCTCTCCTCCTTTCATAGTTTTCTTTTTTTTTTTTTCATTTTGTTTTGGGGCCACACCCGGTAGTGCTCAGGGGTTACTCCTAGCTCTGCATTCAGGAATCATTCCTGGCTGGCTCAACTATATAATATGCCAGGATAAAACACAGGTCAGCCATGTGCAGAGCAAATGTTTTACCTTCTGTACTATCCCTCTGCACCCCCTGGCAGTAGTTATGATTTTTAATAAATTCTTTTTTTAGAAGTCCAAGAACTGGGAATAAGAATGTTTTTATATTTTGCTATTGACAATTGATCAATTCCCTTCCCTTCCTTTTCTTTTTTAACTTTTAATAAGAAAAAAAAAGGTGAAAAGAAATGGTTGTTAAGGAAATAAAAAAAAAAAAACTAGTAAAACACCAAAAACAGATCAGAGTAGTCTCAGATTCTTCTTTGTAATGACGTTAAATTACTGAAAAATGTGTTTTTTAAAAAACAAAAATATCTAACAGCAAAACAACCCAACAGTGATGCCTATTTAAGCAACCAGAGTTCTTCTATGCTTTTAAGGCATTTCTTCCAGGGCTGTACAAAGTCATCATCTGGGTCATCACTAAATTTATTATCTTCTAATTCATTTCTGAATTCTAGGTTAGAAATTTTTTTTTCTGGATATAGGTTCTTTAGCAGTTCTTTAAAATAGCTTTCAAATTTTATTGCAGCATCGGCTACTTCTGAATCAGACTCATGGACTTCAGCACAGTTACGAAAATCAGCAACAAAATCTTCAGGCTTTTAAATAATTTAATATAATAATATGATAGATAATATTATACTACATTGTATATAACATAACAATATAAACTATAGTAGCAATATTGTTTATAATATATTATAATAACATAATATAATAATTTATTAATGATAATAAAGAATAATTTTTGTGTAGTCTTCTTGATGGCTGACAAGTCCATTGGATGTTTAATTATTTTGAAATAATCAGGCACAGTTAGAGGAACTGGGTCTTGAAAAACCAGGCTCATTTCATGACAATAAAGAAATAAAAGTAGGCGATCAGGCTTCCTTTTATCTATTGGTGTTAACTTAGTAAGACCTTCATTTTTCTTTTTTTCTGAGTGTGACTAGGAGCATCACAATCATATTCAAATTCTGCTTTAGGTAGGTCTCTACAAAAAAGTACAAATCCACTCTCCACTTGGAAAGTTTGTCAAAGTGGGCACGTGACAAGACAGATAGAATACTTTGGGACACTTTTCACAGCACAGGAGTTCCCCTCCATTCTGACAAACTGCACATCAGTCCTCCTTGGGAACATCCTGTTTCCTTGTCTCCCATGAAGTAGAGACTTTTGGGTGGCATTGAGCCACTCAGATTTTCCATTTAAAGGGTTTTTTATGATGAAGTCCAGGTTGATCTCCTGTGCTATCAAGAGCATCTGATTTGACTTTTCAAAAGCCAAAATTTTTTAATTGAATCACTGTGAGATACATATTGTGAGTATTCTAAAATGTCATTTTCTTCTGGCTGATTATTTTACATTTATACTTCTATCTACAGAGTATTATGCCACAAACTATGTTCTATCCTGTGGTTTGTACTTAATACTATGTCCCATATTTTTATTGCACTATATGCTATAAAATATATCTCATTCTATCATCAAGGTCATCAAGTTGTATTTCATAGAGATTTTATATTTCTTATTTCTTGTCATTGCCTATTTAGTTATTTTTTTATTTCATTCATCTCCTTCCACCTGTTTTTCCTCTTTTGTGGTTTCTTCATTTTTTGTATTAAATAAGCCCCATTTCCACAAATCACTAAGTCATTGCTGGTATAAATTCACAAAATGGAAGTGCTGAAACATAGTGCATATAAATTCTAGTTTTGGTTTAAGACATAAACTGTCTTTCCTAAAGGCAAAACTGATTCATAGTTGAAGCATCTTGAGTTCATTGTACCAAAGCTGGAACATATAAATATGTATATTTATTAGACAAATTCAAGGAGCTTGTTGCTTTAATTTGCACTACATTTAATAACAAAAACATTGAACAGTTTCAAATGATTATTCCCATCTTTTATGCCATGCCTACTTATGTCCTTAATATTCTTATCATGTTTATTTTCATGTTTTATTGATTGACACATTTGGAAAGGGTTATGTATATGCTCCTCTATTAACATGCTTTTCTTCATAAATTTGGACACCATGCTCAGCTCTAATTCTGAAATTATTAAGAAGTATTAAGTTTACTCATAGGTTTAGTTCACATAATTTTGAAATTCTAGTTAATTTCAGACTCTGCTCTTTTTTTTTTTTTTTTTTTTTTTTTTTGGTTTTTGGGTCACACCTGGCAGTGCTCAGGGGTTATTCCTGGCTCCAGGCTCAGAAATTGCTCCTGGCAGGCACAGGGGACCATATGGGGCGCCGGGATTCGAACCGATGACCTCCTGCATGAAAGGCAAACGCCTTACCTCCATGCTATCTCTCCGGCCCCCAGACTCTGCTCTTAATAACAGGGCTATAACAGTGGGAAATGTGACAGAGAACTCTAACCTGAGTTTAACTTCTACTGGAGGGTGGAAGATCACACTACAAACCTATGCAATGTGCAAAATATCAGATAAAGATAAATGCTGAAAAACAAGCAAAAGCAGTGTCAGCAGAGGAGGAGGAGGTGGAGGAGGAGGAGGAGGAAGTGCAGGAGGAGGAGAGATAGATAGATAAAGAGAGTTGAAAGTACTGATTTATCTTGGATGACCCAAGATGGATGAATCCTTTGAAGAATCTTTAGAGAAAGGGAATGATCCATGGGGCTATATAGACAAGTGGTTACATGCAGAAGAAATAGCAAGTGCTGAATTCCTCAGGAAGAAAATTGTTGAGTGTCTTGATGGGAGCAAGGAGCTTAGGATTGCTGGAACAAGTGAAGTAGGAACAATAATACAGGAGGGGTAAGCCAGGTAATGTGATGCTGATTTCTGTTATTATCTGTTCCTCTGGATCAGTTGCCAAATCTTCAAAAATTTTGCAAGCCAAGTGTTAAATACAGCTATTATTCAAAATTAAATTACATAAACATAATTTAGCACAGTGTATTAAATATGTGTCAAATGGTACTCAAATGTTATCACCTCTTAATTGTTCTTTTACGATTGTCTATTATCTCAGCTTTAAGGTTAATTGTGTAGATTGTAACTCTATGGTGGAAATAGTGTATTAAAAGGTGTTGCTGCTCATCTCTGCAGTGCTCTGCCCAGTAATATACATGTAGGTTGAAATCAGCCAGAGGAGAATATTAGCAACTTGTTTCAATGCAGTCTAAAGTTAAAATAAAAAAGTTAATAATGTAAATTAAATTTAAAAGTTTATTTTGTCTGTAGTTGTTGCATTGTGAATTGAACAAAATTATGAAAAGTTATTCCTTCAATTTTTTAATTCCTAATGATAGAGTTGTTTGTACCACTAATGAAAAGGTGCAATACTATAATCCACTCTTTCATCATTGTATCACTTCTTTTTAATTAATGTAAAAAACTATATGAACCAGCATTCATTTCTAAATAGTACTCACAAGTCAATTTCAGTCATAGCATTGCTATGGATATAAGCTTGACAAAAACAGAACAAAGGAAGAAAAAACAATGAAAGCAGTCTGTGAGATTCAATTTTATGTATGGGATTTACCAAGAAAAGAGTATTGAATATTTTATTAATATTTATAAATTGTGTTCTATGATAATTTTATCAATAAATTTACAGTAAACATGTTACACATGTAAGATTATTTTTTGGAGAGCCAAACTGGTTTTGAACATTTACTGTGTTATACAATTAGAGTTAGGACAAGAGCAAATGTTGATTTTGTGGACTAAGGTAGTAAGAATTAGATATTTATTCTGTGTGACTGGAAATTTAAGTGGACTCTGAACAAAAGTCCATTAAGGTTTGCGAGAATTATGTTGAATAAAATATAAAACATTAAGATCCTGGCTTCCGGCTTTCTATCCATCCTCTCTTGAGCTGGATGCTAGCTCTAGCTGGCATGGGGTTTGGGGAGACCCCATGTGGAAGGCCTTCTCCCTAACTTGGGTGTGCTGGGAGCCTTGATAGGCCCCCAGCCTTCTCCTCTTCTGTCCTGGCCTCCAGGCCTTCTGGGGTGGCAGCCCAGGTGGCCGGACAAGGTGGGTGCCAGGAGGTCCCTCCTGGATGGGGTCCCAAGCCTTCCTCCCCTTCCCCCAGATTCTAGGGAGGGAAGGGCACAGGGTGTAGGGCGGGGGCAGATCCCAGCTTCCCGCTCTCTATCCATCCTCTATTGAGCTGAAGGCTAGCTCTAGCTGGCATGGGGTTTGGGGAGACCCCATGTGGAAGGCCTTCTCCCTAACTTGGGTGTGCTGGGAGCCTTGATAGGCCCCCAGCCTTCCCCCTCTTCTGCCCCAGCCTTTAGGCCTTCTGGGGTGGCAGCCCAGGCAGCCGGACAAGGTGGGTGTCGGGAGGTCCCTCCTGGATGGGGTCCCAAGCTTTCCCTGCCCTCCCCCAGCTCTAGGGTGGGAAGGCCACAAGGTGTAGGGCAGAGGCAGATCCCGGCTTCCGGCTCTCTATCCATCCTCTCTTGAGCTGGAGGCTAGCTCTAGCTGGCATGGGGTTTGGGGAGACCCCATGTGAAAGGCCTTCTCCCTAACTTGGGTGCGCTGGAAGCCTTGATAGGCCCTCAGCCTTCTCCTCTTCTGTCCTGGCCTCCAGGCCTTTTGGGGTGGCAGCCCAGGTGGCCGGACAAGGTGGGTGTCCGGAGGTCCCTCCTGGATGGGGTCCCAAGCCTTCCCCCCCCCTTCTCCCAGATTTTAGGGAGGGAAGGGCACAGGGTGTAGGGCAGGGGCAGATCCCGGCTTCCCGCTCTCTATCCATCCTCTCTTGAGCTGAAGGCTAGCTCTAGCTGGCATGGGCTTTGGGGAGACCCCATGTGAAAGGCCTTCTCCCTAACTTGGGTGTGCTGGAAGCCTTGATAGGCCCCCAGCCTTCCCCTCTTCTGCCCCGGCCTCCAGGCCTTCTGGGGTGGCAGCCCAGGCGGCCAGACAAGGTGGGTATCAGAGGTCCTTCCTGGAAGGGGTCCCAAGTTTTCCTCGCCCTTCCCCCAGCTCTAGGGTAGGAAGAGCACAGGGTGTAGGGCGGGGGCAGATCTAGCTTCTGCTCTCTATCCATCGTCTCTTGAGCTGAAGGCTAGCTCTAGCTGGCATGGGGTTTGGGGAGACCCCATGTGGAAGGCCTTCTCCCTAACTTGGGTGCGCTGGGAGCCTTGATAGGCCCCCAGCCTTCCCCTCTTCTGCCCCCGGCCTCCAGACCTTCTGGGGTGGCAGCCCAGGAGGCCAGAAATGGTGGATCCTAACTTGGGGTGTGTTGAGTTTTGCTTGGTTGCACTAAGTTTGTCACGGGCAATTTCTGACCAGTCTACATATGGAAAACCACACCGGGGCTAATGCCCCTGCACACACTGCATGTATTAAGGGTATTCCTTATCCTTATGTTAAGTTTTGCGTATCCAGAATGTCCATTTTGTATTCTGACCTTTCCCACACCCCTACAAAGCTTATTTTTACTCCTTAACTCTCTCACCCCCCCCAAACATCACTAACCCACATTACTCTTTTTAACTTCAGTACTTCACAATCCTAATCACAGACCAAAGCTGTGCATTGTGTGTAACAACCCCAAACTGTTTCAAAAGACATAAAATGGACACATATTTCTTTCGAATATTTTGTATTTTTTCTCTGACAGTTATAAGTCTTACTAAATATTCCCTTATACAGTGATGATTCTAACCACTTTTTATCTTCTCTTTATGAGCTGTTCAACAAGGAATTTTGGTGAAAGAGTCCCCCAGTTTAATGCTTATGATTGAACCATGTCATGGGGAATGTTGGACTTGTTCTTACCGCCCCCAGATATGCCAAAAATGCCACTTGGCATTGCTCCTTTTTTGCATAGGCACATTAAAATGGGAAAATACTATACATACAAATAAGATCTTATCTAATAGAGATTGGAACACACAAATCTTGTAGTGCAAAGGGACCTTACACCCTGAGCATTGACATAACGACCTGGCACAGGCCTCAGAAGAAAGGGCATTTTCCATTCACCCCTGAACCAGGGAAGCCATCCATGAAACATCCAGGTTTGTCTATAACAAAACCTCTATAACAGGTAGAGGAAGCAATCCTCTACCACGGAAGACCCTACCACTGCTCAGACATTGACCTGCTCAAGAAACATCCCTTAACACTGAGAAGACTTAACAACAATGACCTGCTTAAAGGACAGGGCTTCCTGCATTACCCTTTAATTGTGAGGTGAAACGAGAGGACGCTCCACATCCTGACTTCAATGTAGGATATACAGATTCCAGGATCTTTAATACAGAAACATGATACCAACAACAGAGACTGTGTGAAAAATAAAAGTGTGTTGGCACTACAGACAATGTCTTGGATTAGATGATCTAGCTTGCCTGGAGCCTAGAGTTGGTCTTATGCCAGGAAACTTCAGGGGTAGAGTCTCTTTGTATTTAGGCCAAGGTTATTCCTTTCCATGCCCCTCATATTTTGGTGGGCCTATGCAAACAACAATTGCCACTCTAACACCATTTTTACTGTGCTCCTTTGACTCTAATCCTTAAAAAAAAAACAGTTAAAATTTGAGGTTAACTGAAGCTAATATGCATGTACATGGAAATGTAAAAAATACTATGCCTCTAATGTTTAAGGAGTTACATACGTTTTATGGCTTTAGATTGCCTTGTGTGCTGTTAAGAAATATTATAATGTGTTACAATCTGGGGACATGAAGGAAAAAGTAATTGTACATGAATTCTGTTTTATTTATCTTAATTTTCTTTGGCTGAAAGTTCAAAGTTAAGATATCAGCAAGGGGACTTCTTCTGAGAATTATGTTATGGGTGATTGTCCTTCCACTGTAACTTTACCTTGTCCTCTTTCTTTGCATCTTTGTTCTCATAATTAAAAATAAAAAATTTAAAAAAATATAAAACATTGACTGGCAGAGATAAAAGGGGAAAAAGATCCATGTAAAACCTTTTGCAGTAGTCCAGGGTAGAGAGGGCTGGATTTAGACTATGGTGGTGGCAAAGGAGCGGTTAGAAATGGCTGTTAAGACATATTTTGTATATTCAACAAGAGGTGTTGGCACAACTGGTTAGCCATTTGCAAAAAAGAGAACTTAGACCCCCAGCTAACACCATGTACAAAGGTAAAATCCAAATGGACTAAAGACCTTGATATCAGATATGAAACTATAAGGTATATAGAAAACATGTAGGTAAAACACTCCATGACATTGAGACTAAAGGCATCTTTAAAGAGGAAACAGCACTCTCCAAACAAGTGGAAGAAGAGATAAACAGATGGGACTATATTAAGCTGAGAAGCTTCTGCATCTTAAAGGAGATAGTGCCCAGAATACAAAAGCCACCCACTGAGTGGGAGAAATTATTCACCCAATACTCATCAGATAAAGGACTAATATCCAAAATATACAAGGTACTGATAGAACTATACAAGAAAAAAACATCTAACCCCATCAAAAAATGGGGAGAAGAAATGAACACTTTGTAAAAGAAGAAATGCAAATGGTCAAAAGGCACATGAAAAGATGCTCGACACCATTAATCGTCAGGGAGAGGCAAATCAAAACTACTATGAGGTACCACCTCACGCCACTGAGATTGACACACATCACAAAGAAGGAAAACAAGCAGTGCTGGCGGGGATGTGGAGAGAAAGGAACTCTTATCCACTGCTGGTGGGAATGCCATTTAGTCCAACCTTTATGGAAAGCAATATGATTCCTCCAAAAACTGGAAATTGAGCTCCCATACGATCCCGCAATACCACTCCTGGGAATATACCTGAGGAACACAAAAATACAATACAAAAATCCCTTCCTCACACATATATTCATTGTAGTGCTATTTACAATAGCCAGACTCTGGAGACAACCAAGATGCCCTTCAACAGATGAGTGGCTAAAGAAACTGTGGTACATATACACAATGGAATATTATGAAGCCATCAGGAGAGATGAAGTCATGAAATTTTCCTATACATGGACATACATGGAATCTATTATGCTGAGTGAAGTAAGTCAGAGGGAGAGAGAAAGACGCAGAATGGTCTCACTCATCTATGGGTGAAGAAAATGAAAGACATTTTTAACAGTATCTAGGAGATAAGAGAAATGAGGGCTGGTAGGTGCAGCTCATGACATGAAGCTCACCATATAGAGTGATGAGTGCAGTTAGAGAAATAACTGCACTGAAAACTATCATAACAATGTGAATGAATGAGGGAAGTAGAAAGCCTGTCTCGAGTACAGGTGAGGGGGGTGGGGAGGAGGGAGATCTGGGAAATTGATAGTGGGAATCTTGCACTGGTGAAGGAGGGTGTTCTTTACATGACTGTACTCATACAACTACAATCATATTTGTAATCACGCTGTTTAAATAAAGATAATTTTAAAAAAGACTATTTTGTAGATAAACCATAGGACTGATTATTCTCGGGGTTTGAGAGAGAAAAATTAAAAGAGGCATTTTAGAGCTTTTTATGTAAGCAAACAAAAAGATTAAAAAGTAGTGGGGGAGCAGTTTCAGCAAAAAAAAATTGGTTTGCATGAGTGACATTTGTGATTCTTTTGAGACATCAAAGCAGAATATTGAGAAAGCAAGTGGACATGGGAATCTGGAGTTTCAGGAGAGATTGATGACATAAGTAAAATTTTCTGGTTCAAATGTGTAGCAAATGTTTCTGAAGCTATGATAATAAAAAAAATTTCCCCAAAATGACTATATTAGAGAATTTCAAGATGGCACACTTGAACCATCCATCCAACCACTACAGATTGCAAATGGAAGTAGATTCAGACAAGACTTGAAAAAAAAAAAACATTCTTCATTTGCTTATGCAATTTTTCTCTTGGTGGTTAAATGTTCCAACTACTTCAGCACCAATAATAAATCATTTTCATTCTGTGACTTTATGACAGATTTTAATATTAAGTAGAATGAACTTCTATCATTAGTTTTCATCATTTTCTAAGCTACTCTTTATATTACTTTTTCTTTATTATTATTTGGAGGGTGACTTCCAAACAATGCTTAGGAGTTCCAAGGGCTGCTTTTCAGGCAGGCAGGACAAATTTCAATGCCATATCTCTAATCTAATGTGATGCTGCTTGGGCTCAGCCTTGCTAGAGTCTTCCAGGCCACACTCAACTATTCTGGGGCCATGCAAAATAGAGCCATTTTACTTGAGCCCGGGTTGAAAGGCATGTGCTCCAATACCTTAAATTATTTCCTCAGCTCTCCTTATAATAATTTTTCTTAGTTTTGTATGATTTTATTTCCTAGATATTTTAGAAATGGTGTCAAGTTTTAAACATTTTTGGTTTGATTAGTGCTTGATGAAATTGTCCTTATAAAAATGTTACCATTTATTATTTATTCTATTTATATACTTTTATGTAACTTTCATTAAAACCATACATAATTTTTGATACAATGAATCCTGCACATCTATTTATTTCTATTGTAAACTGAATCATGAATATTTGAAGTTTCTTATTTTGCATACTTAGTCTTAGTCCACTAAACTTATTGAATGATTTCATTTATTAGGAATGATATTTTAATACACTAGTTTACCAGATTATAATCATTTAAATGATAATAATATAAGATTTAGTACTATTATTTATTAATTCTTATTCAATAATCAAACTTTTCAGAGTTGAGAAAACAAATTGAGTTGAAGCAGACGTATCTACAGAAGCTTCAGTACTAATTATATCATTAGTTGGTTTAGAGTAGTTGTTCCCAATTTTGGCATGTGTAAGAATTAAAAATTTAACCTGGGAATTCATTTTCAAAATCTAAAAGTCTTGGATGAAGCTCAGAATTCTAAATTTTTGGCATATAACCTATTCTATTAGATCACCATATACTTGCACTATGTTAAGATAATATTCTTTTGGAAGTATTGCCATTTTAATGATGTTGATCCTGCCAATCCATGAGCATGGTATGTGTTTCCATTTCCGCGTGTCCTCTCTTATTTCTTGGAGCAGTGTTTTGTAGTTTTCTTTGTATAGATCCTTCACATCTTTAGTCAGGTTGACTCCAAGATATTTGAGTTTGTGTGGAACTAATGTGAATGGGATTGTTCTCTTAATGTCCATTTCTTCCCTATCATTATTCGTGTATAAAAAGGCCATTGATTTTTGTGTGTTAATTTTGTATCCTGCCACTTTGCTATACAAATCTATTATTTCTAGAAGCTTTTTGGTAGAGTCTTTAGGGTTTTCTAAGTAGAGTATCATGTCATCTGCAAACAGTGAGAGCTTGACTTCTTCCTTTCCTATCTGAATTCCCTTGATATCTTTTTCTTGCCTAATCGCTATAGCAAGTACTTCCAGTGCTATGTTGAATAGGAGTGGTGAGAGAGGACAGCCTTGTCTTGTACCAGAATTTAGAGGAAAGGATTTTAGTTTTTCTCCATTGAGGATAATATTTGCCACTGGCTTCTGGTAGATGGCTTTGACTATATTGAGAAAGGTTCCTTTTATTCCTATCTTGCTGAGAGTTTTAATCAAGAATGGGTGTTGAACCTTATCAAATGCTTTTTCTGCATCTATTGATATGACCATGTGATTTTTATTTTTGTTGTTGTTTATGTTGTGTATTATATTAATAGATTTACGGATGTTAAACCATCCTTGCATTCCTGGGATGAAACCTACTTGATCAAAGTGAATGATCTTCTTGATGAGGCACTGGATCCTGTTCGCCAGGATTTTGTTGAGGATCTTTGCATCTGTGTTCATCAGGGATATTGGTCTGTAATTTTCTTTTTGTAATTTTTTCTCATGGATTGGCAGGATCAACATCATTAAAATGGCAATACTTCCAAAAGCATTGTACAGATTTAACGCGATTCCTCTAAAGATACCCATGACATTTTTCAAAGAAGTGGATCAAATACTTCTGAAATTCATCTGGAACAACAAACAACCTCGAATAGCTAAAGCACTCCTTGGGAAAAGGAATATGGGAGGCATTACTTTCCCCAATTTTAAGTTGTATTACAAAGCAACAGTTATAAAAACAGCATGGTATTGGAATAAAAACAGACCCTCAGATCAGTGGAATAGGCTTGAGTACTCAGAGAAGGTTCCTCAGACATATAACCACCTTGTTTTTGATAAAGGAGCAAAAAATCCTAAATGGAGCAGGGAAAGCCTATTCAACAAGTGGTGTTGGCACAACTGGTTAACCACTTGCAAAAAAGCGAACTCAGACCCCCAGCTAACACCATATACAAAGGTAAAATCCAAATGGATTAAAGACCTTGATATCAGAACTGAAACTATAAGGTATATAGAACAACATGTAGGTGAAACACTCCAGGACATTGAGACTAAAGGCATCTTTAAGGAGGAGACAGCACTTTCCAAGCAAGTGGAAGCAGAGATAAACAGATGGGACTATATTAAGCTGAAAAGCTTCTGCATCTCAAAGGAAATAGCGCCCAGAATACAAAGGCCACCCACTGAGTGGGAGAAATTATTCACCCAATACACATCAGATAAAGGGCTAATATCCAAAATTTACAAGGTACTGACAGAACTATACAAGAAAAAAACAACTAACCCCATCAAAAAATGGGGAGAAGAAATGAACAGACACTTTGAAAAAGAAGAAAGGCAAATGGCCAAAAGGCACATGAAAAGATGTTCAACATCACTAATCGTCAGGGAGATGCAAATCAAAACTACTATGAGGTACCACCTCACGCCACTGAGATTGGCACACATCACAAGAAAGGAAAACAAGCAGTGCTGGCGGGGATGTGGAGAGAAAGGAACTCTTTTTCACTGCTGGTGGGAATGCCGTCTAGTACAACCTTTATGGAAAGCGATATGGAGATTCCTTCACAAACTGGAAATTGAGCTTCCATACGATCCAGCTATACCACTCCTAGGAATATACCCAAGAAACACAAAAATACAATACAAAAAACCCTTCCTTACTCCTATATTCATTGCAGCGCTATTTACAATAGCCAGACTCTGGAAACAACCAAGATGCCCTTCAACAGATGAGTGGCTGAAGAAACTGTGGTACATATACACAATGGAATACTATGCAGCCATCAGGAGAGATGAAGTCATGAAATTTTCCAATACATGGATGTACATGGAATCTATTATGCTGAGTGAAGTAAGTCAGAGGGAGAGAGAAAGACGCAGAATGGTTTCACTCATCTATGGGCTTTAAGAAAAATGAAGGACATTTTTAACAATATCTCAGAGACAAGAGAGATGAGGGCTGGTAGGTGCAGCTCAGGACATGCAGCTCATCACATAGAGTGATGAGTGCAGTTGCAGAGATGACTACACTGAAAACTATCATAAAATGTGAATGAATGAGGGAAGTAGAAAGCCTGTCTCGAGTACAGGTGTAGGGGGGTGGGGAGGAGGGAGATCTGGGAAATTGGTGGTGGGAATGTTACACCGGTGAAGGGGGGGTGCTCTTTACATGACTGTAATCATACAACTATAATCATGTTTGTAATCACGGTGTTTAAATAAAGATAAAAAATAAAAAATAAAAACCCACTAAAAAAAAAAAAAAAAAAAAAAAAAAAAAAAAAGATAATATTCTATAGTTACTTGTTTTTCATGTCTTCTATAAGATATAAAGATAATTCTTTTTTTGGGGGGAAGTCACACCAAGCAGCACTCAGGGTTACTCTGAGTGCAGGCTTCTTTCCTGTGCTTGGGGGACTACATGGGATGCTGGGAATCAAATCCAGGTCAGCCACATG
Organism: Suncus etruscus; assembly: GCF_024139225.1. NCBI lineage: Eukaryota > Metazoa > Chordata > Mammalia > Eulipotyphla > Soricidae > Suncus > Suncus etruscus. The sequence continues at coordinate 101,748,504 of NC_064853.1, forward strand.
CAAGGTAAAATGCCTTTTCCACTGTGCTATTTCTCCAGGTGATAATATAGCTCTTTTGTAAAATTATGGGATAGATTTTAATCTCAAAATAAGTTAAAATACATAGTTAAGATAGTTTTTTAAATTCCATTTAAATATCCACAACTCAACATGGAAGATAATCAATATTTGGAAATTATTTTTATCAGGAGGTATTTAAAATCAGGCATATTTTAGCTCTTAAAACGGATGAGAAATTATAAATATTGTACTTTATATACAACAGAGGTTTTCCATTACTTAAAAATTTGTCATAAAACTTTTCTCATAAAACTGTCTGGGCCTGATGCTTTTATTGAAAAGTACTCAATTCTTGAAAAATGTTTCTAATATTGTTCCTGGATTATATACCTTTTTAAGATTTCTTATTCTTGATTCAGATTTTATTTATTTTAGTTAACATTTCTCTTTTAAATTCTTTAGTTAAAATGGAAGTTTTGTTTTCATTCATTTATGTTTAATGCAATAAGCATTTGAGATTCATTAGACTTCCTTTGAGATTAGTTTTGGACTAATTTAATTGCATTGACTTGGATTTGTGTTACTATGGTTCTTTTTCTAAATCACATGTAAATGATTTTTTTATTTCTTCTTTTATCTAAGAATTTATTTAGGACACTGGATTTAAAAATCCTTTAAGATAGTTAAAACATGGCCAGTGAGTGAGTAAGAAATGGCTGGATGTGGGGGTTTCCAGGCAGAGTGCTGATTGCTCTACCTGCAGAGTCTCCACCCGGCTGTGCTTCTTCTGAGGAAACTGAGCACCTGAAGGGAGCCCTGTCCTACCCTTCTCTGTCTTTCCTGAACTCTGGAAGCTCTCCTCAGAGCCCTGGGAAGCGAACCCCAAAGAAACTACATTTGGAAGCTACCCAGCAAGCCAGAAACAGAGCACCTGAAGGGAGCCCTGTCCTACTCTTCTCTGTCTTTCCTGAACTCTGGAAGCTCTCCTCGGAGCCCTGGGAAGTGAACCCCAAAGAAACTACATTCAGAAGCTACCCAGCGAGCCAGTGACTCTCCTCAGAGTCCTGGGAAGTGAACCCCAAAAATACAGCATTCTGAAGCTGCCCAGCGAGTGAGTGAAAACTACGCCTGACAAGTGGGGCCCGACTGTGAAAAACTGTGAGTGCTGCCTGTGTGTGTCTCTCTGCTATCCTGTTGCATGAACCTCCTGAGAGTGGGCTGAAAAGAGGCTCCAGAAGGCACTTAGCTCCACTTCACTACACAGCCGTGCGCTCTTTATAAAAAAAGAACACCATCACAAGAAGAAAAAAACCACACTAAGAACTGTGCTGGATCACAGAAGCAAGAATTTCTCTCCAGACTGTCTACTCTGCTGCGTGCTCGGGCCTAAGATTTGATCCTGTGTGAGGCTTCATCCACGGAGGACTCCCCTACCTTGGAGGCAAATCGGCCCATCCAGAAAGGGCGGAGCCAGAGAAGTGTGTTGCCTGCATCATATAACCAATAAATACTACCACAACATGTAGAAAAACCCACAATACAAGTGTGACAATGGGGAAACAACGCAGGCCAGCATCAGACATAGAGAATGAAGATGACAATTCTGATGACCAGTTAATGACCAATCAACTAATCAATCTCTCAGATAAGGACTTTAGAGTAGCAATATGGAATATGCTCAAAGAACTCAAAGAAACCATGAATAGAGTAGAACAGAACACTAATAAGAATCAAGAAAATATGAAGACAGAAATCACAAAACTCAAAACTGAAATAACATGTCAAATAACAGGCCTGAAAAAATCAGTAAATGAAGTGAATGACAAAATGGATAAGATCTGGGACAGGGTATCAGAAGCTGAGAATAGACTTGGTGCTGTGGAAGATGAGATACATAACAATTCCATACAACAGGAGAGATTGGAAAAAAAAACTTAAAACAAATGAATAGACAATGGAAAAATTAGTCAAAGAATGGGAACAGATGAAAATAGAGGTCTATGATAAGCTCAACAGAAACAACTTAAGAATCATTGGAGTCCCAGAGACCCAGGAAGAAAATTTCCAGGAAGAATCAACGGACAAGAACATCATTAAAGAGAAACTCCCAGAGCTAAAGAATATATGTGATCAAATCCTGCATGCTCGAAGAGTACCAACCAAAAGAGACCCAAGAAAAACCACCCCAAGACACATCCTAGTCACAATGACAAATCCCACAGATAGAGACAGAATTCTGAAAACAGCAAGATCAAAAGGGGAAATTACGTTCAAGCAAGCATCCTTGAGATTTACAGCAGACCTGTCACCAGAAACACTCAATGCCAGAAAGCAGTGGTGGGATATTGTGACAAGACTGAATGAAATGAATGCTTCACCTAGAATACTGTACCCAGCAAAACTCACTTTCCGGTTTGACGGAAGAATACATGGTTTCACAGACAAAAAACAGCTCAGAAACTTTACAGACTCAAAACCAGTCTTAAGAGAAAAAACTGAAAGACCTAATTTAAAACAAGACTAACCAACAGACACACCAAATTTCGATATAAAGATGGCATTAAATCCCAGGACAATTCTTTCTCTCAACGTCAATGGACTAAATGCACCAGTTAAGAGACACAGAGTGGCTAAATGGATCAAAAAACTCAATCCAACCTTCTGCTGCCTACAAGAAACGCACCTGAATAGTCAGAACAAACATAGACTCAAAATAAAAGGCTGGAGAAAAGTTATCCAAGCAAACAACACCAATAAAAAAGCTGGAGTGGCCATACTAATATCAGATAATGCAAACTTTATACTCAGGAAGGTTGTAAGGGACAAAGATGGACATTTTATATTAATCAAGGGGTATGTAGAGCAGGAAGAAATAAATCTCCTAAACATATATGCACTAAATGAGGGGCCAGCAAAATATTTAAAACAACTGTTGACAAATCTGAAAAACAATATCAATAACAACACAATAATTGTGGGGGACCTCAACACGGCTTTGTCAACACTGGATAGGTCAACCAGACTGAAACCCAACAAGAATATACTAGACCTGAGGAGAGAAATGGAAGAAAGAGGCCTAGTGGATATATATAGGACACTCCATCCCCAGAAACCTGGATACACATTCTTCTCCAATGTATATGGGACATTCTCCAGGATAGACTACATGCTGGCACATAAAACATACCTCCATAAGATCAAGAGGATAGAAATTTTGCAGACTACCTTCGCTGACCACAAGGCTCTGAAATTATTTGTGACCTCCAAAGGGACTCAGAAGAAACACTTTAACACCTGGAAGTTAAACAGCCTCATGCTCAATAACCAGTGGGTCCGAGATGAAATCAAGAAGGAAATAAAAAGGTTCCTGGAAACAAATGACAATAAAGACACAAACTATCAGAACTTATGGGACACAGCAAAAGCAGTACTGAGAGGAAAATTTATAGCTTTGCAAGCACACATCAGGAAGGAAGGAGCTTACCAGAGTAGCTTAATGACACAGCTAATAGAACTAGAAAATGCTCAACAAAAGGACCCAAGAATAGGAAGACAAAAGGAAATAACAAAGCTGAGAGCAGAAATCAACGAAGTGGAAAATCAAAAAACAATCCGAAAGATCAACGAAAGCAGAAGTTGGTTCTTCAAAAAAATAAACAAGATTGATAGACCACTGGCAAACCTAACAAAGAAAGAGAGAGAGAGACAAACTTGATAACTCGTATTAGGAATGAAAAAGGAGAGATCACTACTGATATGACAGAGATTCAAAGGGTAATCAGAAACTACTTTGAAAAACTCTATGCCACTAAAAATGAGAACCTGGAAGAAATGGATAAATTCTTGAACTCTTATAATCTTCCACGGTTGAAGGAAGAGGATGTAGCATATCTAAACACCCCCATCACCATTGATGAAATAAAAATGGTAATCAAAAGTCTGCCCAAAAAAAAAAAGCCCAGGCCCAGATGGATTCACTAATGAATTCTTTCAAACTTTCCAAGAGGAACTACTACCAATCCTGGCAAGACTCTTTCATGAAATTGAACAAACGGAAACACTCCCAAACAGCTTTTATGAAGCCAACATCACCCTAATACCTAAACCAGACAGAGATGCTACGAAAAAAGAAAATTACAGACCAATATTGCTGATGAATGCAGATGCAAAGATCCTCAACAAAATTCTGGCAAATAGGATTCAATACCTCATTCAGAAGATCATCCACTACAATCAAGTAGGTTTCATCCCAGGAATGCAAGGATGGTTTAACATCCGTAAGTCTATCAACATAATACACAACATCAACAACAAGAAAAATAAAAACCACATGAATATATCAATAGATGCAGAGAAAGCATTTGACAAGGTCCAACACCCATTCTTGATCAAAACTCTCAGCAAGATGGGAATGGAAGGAACCTTTCTCAATATAGTTAAGGCCATCTACCACAAGCCAGTGGCAAATATTATCCTCAATGGAGAAAAACTAAAAGCCTTCCCTCTAAATTCTGGCACAAGACAAGGCTGTCCTCTCTCATCACTCCTATTCAACATAGCACTGGAAGTACTTGCTATTGCGATTAGGCAAGAAAAAGATATCAAGGGAATCCAGATAGGAAAGGAAGAAGTCAAGCTCTCACTGTTTGCAGATGACATGATGCTCTACTTAGAAAACCCTAAAGACTCTACCAAAAAGCTTCTAGAAACAATAGACTCATATAGCAAGGTGGCAGGCTACAAAATTAACACACAAAAATCAATGGCCTTTCTATACACCAATAGTAATAAGGAAGAAATGGACATTAAGAAAACAACCCCATTCACAATAGTGCCACACAAACTCAAATATCTTGGAATCAACTTGACTAAAAATGTGAAGGACCTATACAAAGAAAACTATAAAACTCTGCGCCAAGAAATAAGAGAGGACACGCGGAAATGGAAACACATACCCTGCTCATGAATTGGCAGGATTAACATCATCAAAATGGCAATACTCCCCAAGGCGTTATACAGATTCAACGCTATCCCTCTAAAGATACCTATGACATTCTTCAAAGAAGTGGATCAGGCACTTTTGAAATTTGTTTGGAACAATAAACACACTAGAATAGCTAAAGCAATCATTGGGAAAAAGAATATGGGAGGAATTACTTTCCCCAACTTTAAACTTTACTACAAAGCAATAGTTATCAAAACAGCATGGTATTGGAATAAGGACAGACCCTCAGATCAGTGGAATAGGCTTGAATACTAAGAAAATGTTCCCCAGACATACAATCACCTAATTTTTGATAAAGGAGCAGGAAATCCTAAATGGAGCAAGGAAAGCCTCTTCAACAAGTGGTGTTGGCACAACTGGCTAGCCACTTGCAAAAAATTGAACTTAGACCCCCAGCTAACATCATGTATGAAGGTAAAATCCAAATGGATTAAAGACCTCGATATCAGACCCCAAACCATAAGATATATAGAACAACACATAGGCAAAACTCTCCAGGACATTGAGACTACAGGCATCTTCAAGGAGGAAACTGCACTCTCCAAGCAAGTGAAAACAGAGGTTAACAGATGGGAATATATTAAGTTGAGAAGCTTCTGCACCTCAAAGGAAATAGTGCCCAGGATACAAGAGCCACCCACTGAGTGGGAGAATCTATTCACCCAATACCTATCAGACAAGGGGCTAATCTCCAAAATATACAAGGCACTGACAGAAATTTACAAGAAAAAAAACATCTAATCCCATCAAAAAATGGGGAGAAGAAATGAACAGACACTTTGACAAAGAAGAAATACAAATGGCCAAAAGACACATGAAGAAATGCTCCACATCACTAATCATCAGGGAGATGCAAATCAAAACAACAATGAGATACCACCTCACACCCCAGAGAATGGCACACATCACAAAGAATGAGAACAAACAGTGCTGGCGGGGATGTGGAGAGAAAGGAACCCTTATCCACTGCTGGTGGGAATGCCGTCTAGTTCAACCTTTATGGAAAGCAATATGGAGATTCCTCCAAAAACTGGAAATCGAGCTCCCATACGACCCAGCTATACCACTCCTAGGAATATACCCTAAGAACACAAAACTACAATACAAAAATCCCTTCCTTACACCTATATTCATTGCAGCACTATTTACCATAGCAAGACTCTGGAAACAACCAAGATGCCCTTCAACAGACGAATGGCTAAAGAAACTGTGGTACATATACATAATGGAATATTATGCAGCTGTCAGGAGAGATGAAGTCATGAAATTTTCCTATACATGGATGTACACAGAATCTATTATGCTGAGTGAAATAAGTCAGAGAGAGAGAGAAAAACGCAGAATGGTCTCACTCATCTATGGGTTTTAAGAAAAATGAAAGACATTCTTGCAATAATAAATTTCAGACACAAAAGAGAAAAGAGCTGGAAGTTCCAGCTCACCTCAGGAAGCTCACCTCAAAGAGTGATGAGTTTAGTTAGAGAAATAACTACATTTTGAACTGTCCTAATATTGAGAATGTATGAGGGAAATGTAGAGCCTGTTTAGAGTACAGGCGGGGGTTGGGTGGGGAGGAGGGAGATTTGGGACTTGGGTGATGGGAATGTTGCACTGGTGATGGGTTGTGTTCCTTTTATGACTGAAACCCAAACACAATCATGTATGTAATCAAGGTGTTTAAATAAAAAAAAATATTCGATTGTGAAAAAAAAAGATAGTTAAAACATTTTAATATAAACTTGGATTCAGTACCTTATACAATTTGTATTTACCTCTATTTTATTGATAACATATGAACAATTTTAATGCCATACAAAATAATTTTCTAATTTATACTCATGAGTTACAGATACATACAACTAGATGATACATAAATATGTAAAACCTAACTTTCATTGTAATATATATTTGCTATAGAAATTCCCATTTTGCTGCTTTTTGATATTTAAAGTACAAAGCTATTATAATTGGTTACTTTATGTGTCAAATTAATTAAAACATGGTATCCTGATATTTGGCCAAACACTGTTCTAGATATTTATGTGAAGATATTTTTAAAGGATATCAACATTCAAGCTAGTAGATATTGGTAAATCAGATTGCCAGCCATATTTGGTTGGGCCTCATCAATCAGTTGAATGTATTCAAAGGACTTAACCCAAAGAGATAGGAATTTTGCCACCTGGCCATTTGTACAATTCTTTCTGGGTCAAAGGTTGGTCAGACTGCTCTGAACATTTTGTTTTTTCTTGTCAGTTTCTATAGCTACAAGAGTCAATTTCTAAAATCTCTCTTTTTTCTATCTCTCCCCCACCCCCATATTATTAGTTTTTCTTCTCTGGAGAACTCTGACTTAAAACACAGGATTCAACTATTTCAATTCTTTTATAATGTAAAAATACATTCTCCTACAAGTTATATTTGTATTATTTTTTACATGTTTGAGTGTATATTTTTCAGCAGACAGAGATGAATGACAACTATCTTTTCACAGTAAACTATTGATGTTAATATATTAAGTTTGAATTGTTTTGTCTTCATATTTTGTCCAGTATTAATTTTTATTTTATCAATAATAATAGTCTTTTTAATACTACTAAAATGTGCACAGTTATATGTTCTTTCCCATTTTTCTGCTTAATCTCTTGTTTTAAGGGTAACATTAAAATAGGTTATTTTGTTCTAAACAGATTCCTTGTCTGTTTAATTTATAAAAGGATATTTAATTTATTTACATTTATTCCTACAAGTGATGCATTTTGATACTCACATGTTTCCTCTTCAATACTATTGGTTAATACATTTTGCTTCTTTTTATTATACCAAAGGTGATAGGATCTACTTTTATCTTGTCCTGAGATTGAGACATATTTATTCAATTTTCTTATTTTCATACTTAACATTAAACTTTTCAAAATATCTTTCAATCTAAAAAAATCTTTTAATCTCTTCTCAATCTAATATAAAGGATAAAATTATTTCTTTTGAATTTTACATTAAAATGATGATTTTGTTGCCTTTGTCTTTCACTGTCCCAAATAAAGTCCTATGTGGTCTATAATAAATACATCTTGAAATTAAATTTTAAATGAAATAAATCAGATATTTCATATGCTAAAATCTTTCTTCAAAAAATTTTAGGCATCAATTTGTAGTTTTCGACATTAGTTTAAAATTTTGCATATATTCTCAATAATTATTTAGACATTCTTTTTTTTTGTGTGTGTGGTTTTTGGGTCACACCCGGCAGTGCTCAGGGGTTATTCCTGGCTCCAGGCTCAGAAATTGCTCCTGGCAGGCACGGGGGACCATATGGGGCGCCGGGATTCGAACCGATGACCTCCTGCATGAAAGGCAAACGCCTTACCTTCATGCTATCTCTCCGGCCCCTATTTAGACATTCTTTACTGTAATTCATTTTTATGGCACTAGTACTGTTCTAATTATTGTATACTTATTACATTCAATCTGCTTCATTCCTTAATGAAAATAAAGATTCGAATAAATATTTAAAAAATTGGTACTTGGGGCCGGGCGGTGGCGCTAAAGGTAAGGTGCCTGCCTTACCTGAGCTAGCCTAGGACGGACCGCGGTTCGATCCCTCGGCGTCCCATATGGTCCCCCAAGCCAGGAGCGACTTCTGAGCGCATAGCCAGGAGTAACCCCTGAGCGTCACCGGGTGTGGCCCAAAAACAAAACAAAACAAAAAAAAATTGGTACTTGTGGGGCTGGAGCGATAGTACAGAGGTAGGGTGTTTGTCTTGCGTGCGGCTAACCAGAGATGGACATGGGTTCAAGGTTCAAGTCCTGGCATCCAATATGGTCTCCCAAGCCTGCCTGCCTGTGATTTCTGAGTGCAGAGCCAGAGTAACCAACCCCTGAGTGCCTCCGGGTGTGGCCCAAAAACAGAAACAAAAAAAAGAAAGAAAAAGAATTGGTACTTGTGTGGACATAGATAACTTTTAGGGGGTGAACCATAACTGGTGATACTCAAAGCTTATTCCTTGTTCTACACTCAGGAATTATATATGTTAGGCTTGGAGGGGAGCATAAAGGTATCAGGGACTGAATCTGAGACAGTCACGTGCAAGGCAAGTACCCTAGCAATCATACTATCTATCAAACAACTAAGGGTAACTTTCTTTTGCTGTTATGCCTGAAGAAAACATTGGCTAGGGTAACATTTGTATAATTTTTTTTCCACAAATGCTTTGAATATTGGGTCAGAAGACAGTGAAGCAGTTCAGGTACATGCCCTGGGTTTATTGGGGCACAAAGATTTATGATGCTGTTAATGATAGTTTTTGCCCCTATTATTCCAAACTCATTCACCAACACCAGTGTGGCCCTTTCTTCCAACCCCTCAACCCACCACCCACTGAGGTATGTTCAATTCTATAGACCAACTCTCCAGTTCCATTTCCTTTGGCTACTCGTTTTTCCTTTATTGTGTTTATTTATATTCCATATATCAGATAGACCAGTTTGTATTTGTCCCTCTCCTTCTAACTGACTTCATCCATGCAGCGGAAAATTACATAACTTTATCTTTTCTTCTAGCTAGGTAGTATTCCATTTTGTATGTACATTACAAGTTTTAAACCAGTAAATCTGTTCTTGGGCATTTGGATTAATTTCAACTCTATTCCAAAAGTCACGATCTAGAAATAACTTTGGCTTAATTCCCTATACCAGTTGGCATCTTGAGCAACCAGATATGGCCCTGGAGATCCTCAAGCACTTCAGGGCAGTCCTGGTAGTGTCCTGTACAATTATTTCACAGCAGCACCACATTTTATGGCCTTACCACTAAACCAGTGGCTCATTTGATTTCCCTAAAGTCCTGAACAATGTTTAGGACTTTTACCTCCTTAAACACCCCATACACACACTTTATCTCTAAATATTATAAGTTGACTTTGGAAATTTTGTGCTGTTATTAATGTACTAAGACCAGACTTATTTATTTGTGTGTTCTCCGTGAGTTTGATTTTTTTTATTAGGTGATTTAAATGGATACGAGAAGCACAGAATTTGAAGTAAATACCATGTTCAAATCTTGGGTTTAGCCACTTAATTTTTTTATATCTTTATTTAAGAACCATGATTACGAACATGATTGTAGTTGGGTCTCAGTCATAAAAAAGAACATCCCCCTTCACCAGTGCAACATACCCACCAAAATGGCCCCCATTTCCCTTCCCCCCCACACCTGTATTCAAGACAGGCATTCTACTTCTCAAACTTATTAACATTGTCAGGATAATTGTTAGTGTAGTTATTTATCTAACTGTACTAGCCACTCTTTGTGGTGAGCTTCATATCATAAGCCAGTCCTTCCAGCTCTATTTTCTTTGGACATTATTACAATACTGTCTTTTATTTTTCTTAAAACCCACAGATAAGTGATACTATTCTGTGTCTATCTCTCTCCTTCTGATTTCTCTTAACATAATAGTTTTCATGTCCATCCATATATAAGAAAATTTTATGACTTCTCTCTTGATGGCTGCATAATATTCCACTGTGTATATTTATCACAGTTTCTTTATTTAGCCATTCATCTGTTGAAGGGCATCTGGATTGTTTCCAGATTCTGGCTATTTTAAATAGTGCTGCAATGAATATAGGTGTGATGAGGCATTTTTGTATTGTGTTTTTGTGTTCTTAGTGTATATTCCTAGCAGTGGTATAGCTGGATTATATTTTCCAGTCTTTTGAGGAATCTACATATTGCATTCCATAAAGGCTGAACTAGACAGCATTCCCCCAACAGTGAATGAGAATTTCTTTCTCCCCACAGAATCTGAGGACATGAAGACAGGTTTTAGCCATTTAATAGTGAGTAGTTGTACACAATAACTTAACTTCAGTGCTTCTCTGGCTTTCTTTTCTCTATGTGAGGATAATAGAAGTCTTTTATTTAGTGAATTGAAGTTTTTCTGTATATTTGTCCTCAAGCATGTGTTCATATATGTTTTATGAAATATGTGTGTATTCTCTGAATATGTGTTTGCATGCATGTACTTATATATACAGATATAAAGTTGTGTGCATATGTTTGTGTATGTATGTGTGTATCCATGCAGACACATGAGGGTTGGTCTGCAGTGGTATAAAACTACTGTGGAGAGACCTCTGAGGGGGGCAGATTATTTATATATGACTTTATTTAAACACCTTGATTACAAATATGATTGTACTTGGGTTTCAGTCATGTAGAGAACACCACCCTTCACCAGTGCAACATTCCCATCACCAATGTCCCAAATCTCCCTCCTCCCCACCCCCATCCCCTGCCTGTACTAGAGACAGGCTTTCTACTTCCTTCATTCATTCGCATTGTTGTGATAATTCTTAATGTAGTTATTTCTCTAACTGTACTCATTATTCTTTGTGGTGAGCTTCATGTCGTGAGCTGAACCTTCCAGCCCTCCTCTTTTGTCTCTGAAAATTATTGCAAGAATGTCTTTTATTTTTCTTAAAACTCATAAATGACTGAGACTATTCTATGTCTATCTCTCTCCCTCTGAATTATTTCACTCAGCATAACAGATTCCATGTATATCTATGCATAGGAAAAATTTCATGACTTCATCTCTCCTGCACAATATTCCATTGTGTATATATACCAAGTTTCTTTAGCCATTCATCTGTTGAAGGGCATCTTGGTTGTTTCCAGAGTCTGGCTATTGTAAATAGCACTGCAATGACTATAGGTGTGAGGAAGGGATTTTTGTATTGTATTTTTGTGTTCCTAGGATATATCCTAGGAGTGGTATAGTTGAATTGTATGGGAGCTCAGTTTCCAGTTTTTGGAAGAAACTCCATATTGCTTTCCATAAAGGTTGGACTAGACAGCATTCTCACTAGAGTGAATAAGAGTTCCTTTCTCTCCACATCCCCACCTGCACTGCTTGTTCTCATTCTTTGTGATGTGTGCCAATCTCTGTGGTGTGAGATGGTACCTTATAGTTGTTTCGATTTGTATCTCCCTGATGGTTAGTGATGTGGAACATTTTTTGAGGGGGCAGTTTTATGGTGCTACAAACTAATGTAGACTACTTTACCATTTCTTTTCTTCCTCTGATTATTATTCTCTTTTTTATTCTTATTTTGACCTCCAATTTTTATTCTATTTACTAAGTTATAGGAAAGTTGTCTTTTTTTTCTCTTTTGCCTTTTGGGCCACAACCAGTGACAGTCAGGGGTCACTCCCAGCCATGCGCTCAGAAATTGTTCCTGGTTCGGGGTACTATATGGGACACTAGGAGATCTAACCGTGGTCTGTCCTAGGTTAGTGCATGCAAGGCAAATGTTCTACCACTTGCACCACCACTTTGGCCCCCAAAGTTGTCTTTTTTATGCATATGCTCACTCACTTCATCTTTTGCCTCTACTAGCAGAAGTTCATTGACCTTTATCCTACTTTCAACTCTGAACACCCAACTCCTCCACAGTGTCAAGGGTTTTTTTTCTAATGTATTTTTCTAAATTTTATGGCTCCCTACAAATATCGCAACTTAGAGATGCCCCGTGAATTCCCTGTAGGGATACAGACATTTAAATTCACCCATTGCACACTTTTTCCCCTTCTACTTCCCCGAAACCCTTCCTTTGCCCCCTATTGTATTCCAGTCACATTTTATGGACACTGGTTTGCTTTTCTTCCAAATTCTGATTCAGTTTAAAAAATGAAGTCCTGGGCCCGGAGAGATAGCACAGCGGTGTTTGCCTTGCAAGCAGCCGATCCAGGACCAAAGGTGGTTGATTCGAATCCCGGTGTCCCATATGGTCCCCCGTGCCTGCCAGGAGCTATTTCTGAGCAGACAGCCAGGAGTAACCCCTGAGTGCCGCCGGGTGTGGCCCAAAAACAAAAACAAACAAAAAAAATAAAGTCCTGGGTCAGAGAGATAGTATAATAAGTGAAGCTCTTGATTTGCATGCTTTTAATACCAGTTTGATCTCTTACTCTGTATATGGTTCCCGAACACTGCCAGGAGTGCTCCCTGAGCAATCTAGAGTATGCCCTAAGCATTCCTGAGCCAGGAATGATGCTAAAACTCAAAGTAAAAACATAAAATACTAAATAAAGTTTAATGTCATCTTTCCAGAAGCTTTCCATTTCTTTCTTTCTTACCCTATTGTCTGAATGAGCAGGTCTTCTCTCTATGTGCCAGTCTGACCTACCTTCCTCTCTCTAAGACTGATTTACCAAGTTTACTAGAACTATTAAGTAATAGAGGGAATTGAACTCTGGGTTTCTAATTTGAATTTTAGTGCTAGTTAATTCTGAAAATAGTACCTTGAGCAGGTTTTAACGTTAAGAGCTGGATTTGTACATCCTGGTGTTCAGGTGTTCTTTTATGCTGCTCTTATTCTTCATACTGTACACTGAGTACTCTGCCTGTATATGCAGCAGAGAGAGATGGACACACACAGAAGAAAGGTGGGTGGAGGTGATCCCAGTCTCCTCTGTAATGAGCAGTGGGCTGGGCTGAACACTGGGAAAGGTGGAAGGTGATTTCCCTGATGGTTTCACTAAAAATTCCAATTCACCCACTTAATTCAGGTAGCTCGACAGACAAGTCAGACTGGAGCAATTACAGTCCATGGATGTCTCATAGGAGAGCATTAACAGTGCAACTCAGCAGAGATTATACCAGGAGCTCTTTATTATGCCACCCCCAACTTGAGAGGGATGGTCTTTGTGTCTTGGGCTTCTGTCTCTGAGCCAGAAATAATTTTTTGTGTAATAAAAATAGCTCTTATCTAATAAAAATGGTAGTGATGATCATAATAGTATTAAATTGGAATAGGCAAACTTTACCAGAAGCCAGTAATTGGCTCAAATTCTGTGGAGAAATAAGATTTCTTATTTCTCTTAAAAGCAGGGTCATATGGCTAACTTCCTAGGGGATTGGAGGAGGGACGAATGAATTAATGATTTGACTATAATAGGAGCTCATATTTGACATACTCTTTCAATGATATCATGTTTATGACTGAACTACCAAAGCTGACAGAAGACATTGCTTGAGTTAAAACATGGGAACAAGCTCCAAGTGATGTTCTATCTTAGGCTTGAGTCAATCTCAGGACTGCCCCTTTATAAATACAATTTTTTGTATAACACTGAACTATGTAGGTCCACCATATCCTCTCTCTCTCTATAATGGAGTGATCATATTTCATTATTGGTGGGAAGAACTCAATGAATGATGCCATTATTATTAAAGGTTAAATAGTGGTCAGTGTCTTTGAATCTCTGAGTCTTTAAAAGCTAATTTTATTCTCTTCTCTCCAAATTCATTTTATTTATTTATGCAACTGTCATAGACTTTCAGGTTATGTGCCTTAGATAACATTGTACTTATGATGCTTTAAAATGTAAAATACAATATGGCTTTCACTAAATAATCCTTCTATGTCAGTTTTAAGCGTACTATTGGAAAACTTAACATTTATAAACCTGGTTAACACAAAAACTACCAGTAGATACTAATTATATTTCTCTTCTTCTCCATTTTAAAATTGATTTATCACTAATCATAGTATGATTAGATTTCAGGGGTATATTTTAACATCACCATATGTTTATAGAATTCACCACACCCACCACCAAAATTCTGTCACCAGAAGATCCCTTTCTTCCACTGTACTCTTCTTCCTTTTCAGTAACCACCAAAGTTAGGAGTCTTGGAGCTCTGTTGGTTTTGTCCATTTATTTGCTTCAATTTATATTAAGCATTTGAGTAAAAATATTTTCCTTATTTATTTTACTTATTATGAGCACCTCAAGTTTTATCTGTTTTCCCTGATTGACACAATTTCATCTTTTATAATGGCAGAGTAGCATTCCATTGAGCCTATAAACTACAATTACTTATCCAGTGATATTTTAAGGGATTTTATTGATTATCCATTTATGCTGGTGTAAATTATGCTGCCATAAACCTATATATACAAATAATTTTTGAATTAGTGCTTTTATATTTTTCTCATAAGTGTCTAAGTATGGCACCCTGTATCATATGGTACTTTTATTTTTGCCTTATTAAGGATTGTCATACTATTTTCTACAAAGATTTATCCCAAATTGATTAAATAGTATAACTAACTGGAATTATTTTTCATTAACTTTCTTTCTCACTTTTATTTTTACAAGTTTTATTTTTTTCATCTAACATTTACTAATGTAATTGGTCATGTAATTGGTCCTTATTGGTCAAGTTATAGGTAGGCTAAAATAAAGTAAACACAATTCTTTTCTTAAAAAGATTGACAGAGAATGAGAAAACCAAAAGTATCTTGGTAATCTCACAGATCAAAGATTAAAGTGAACAAACTGGATTATGGAGATCTAGCTAATGAATTGTAGCTATCTCCAGACATATAGATGGTAAAACAGAAAGTCAGTTTAGAGTACTGAGGTAGAAGTGATGAGGAAAGTAAATGGTATGGAGTGACTATCATCACTGAAATGTGAATATAGTTTAGGTATGTGGTTGTGTTATAGTACAGGTGTATCTTGGGCACAGATGTAAGATCACTGAAGGAAAGAAGTTGGATCATTAGGTGGAGAGCAACTGAAAAGACTCCTTAATATTGCTGGAAGAGTTTATGTTTCTGTAGAGTTTGTTCTTTAGGTAAAGAGGGTTCACTGAGTGAATAGAGTAGTCACATGACTAAAAAGAAGTTTTAGGCTATAAAAGAGTAATGTGGGCTTTTCCATCAAACCTCCTCCCCAAAGTCTGCAGCCATCATTGCTGAAGCCCCAACTGCTTTATCCAAAAAAGTTCTGTGGGAACTGTCCATTCACCCTTAATCTCCCAAACTTCATGGTTCATAGCTTGGTAGGCATGGGGCATAGGACATTTCAATTTATACCAAACAGTTCTAGGCAGATCAGTCCTAGCATTTTTTTCCTTAGAAAATATACAGCCCCAAAACCAGAAGAATAACCCAAAATATACAAGGCACTGACAGAACTTAACAAGAAAAAAAAATCTAATCCCATTAAAATGGGGAGAAGAAATAAACAGACACTTTGTCAAAGAAGAAATACAGATGGCCAAAAGGCACATGACAAAATGCTCCACATCACTAATCATCAGGGAGAGGCAAATCAAAACAACTGTGAGGTACCATCTCACACCACAGAGATTGGCACACATCACAAAGAACGAGTACAAGCAGTGCTGGTGGGGTGTGGAGAGAAAGGAACACTTATTCACTGTTGGTGGGAATGCCGTCTAGTTTAACCTTTATGGAAAGTGATATGGAGATTTCTCCAAAAACTGAAAATTGAGCTCCCATACAATCCAGCTATACCACTCCTAGGGATATACCCTAGGAACACAAAAATATAATACAAAAATCCCTTCCTCATACCTATATTCATTGCAGTGCTATTTACAATAGCCAGACTCTGGAAACAACCAAGATGCCCTTCAACAGATAAATCGTTAAAGAAACTATGGTATATATACACAATGGAATATTATGCAGCTGTCAGGAGAGATGAAGTCATGAAATTTTTCCTATTCATGGATGTACATAAAATCTATTATGCTGAGTGAAATAAGTCAGAGGGAGAGAGATAGACAGAGAATAGTTTCACTCATCTATGGGTTTTAAGAAAAATAAAAGACATTTTTGCAATAATTCTGATACAAAAGAGAGAAGGACTGGAAGGTCCAGCTCATAACATGAAGCTCACCACAAAGAGTAATGGGACACTGGTGATGGAAATGTTGCACTGATGAAGTGGGGGGGGGGTGTTCTTTACATGACTGAACTACGATCATATTTGTAATCAAGGTGTTTTTTAAAAAAAAAAAGGAAAAAAAGAATTATACCAAGCATCCTATCAGAACAGAATGCAAAAGAGATCAAGATCAAGAAAAAGAAGATCTGGAGAAAATCTAACACCTGGTAACCATACATGCTGCTCAACAACAGGTAGATCAGAAAGGATATCAATGAAGAAATAAAAAGATTCCTTGATACAAATGACAATGAATAAACAAATTGTCAACATTTATGGGACACAGCAAGAACAGTAATTAGGAGAACACTCATAGAAATAAAGACCTACATTAGGAAAGAAGAAAATGACAAAATCAACAATTTAAAGGGGCATCTTAAATACCTGGAAAACCAACAGCAAAGGAACCCAAACACAAGCAGAAGAGAAGAAATAATAAAAACCAGAGCATAAATCAACAACATAAGAAACAGAGAAAACAATAGAAAGAATCAATGATACCAGGAGCTGGATTTTTAAAAAATAAACAAGATAGACAAACTGCTGGCTAGACTCACAGGAAAACAAGAGAAAATACTAAAATAAATTGGGTTAAAAATGAAAGGGGAGTGATTACAACAGAACCAAAAAAAAATCCAAGATATCATGAGGGCTTATTATGAACAACTGCACATAGTTGAGTTAGAAAGCCTAGAATAGGGCCAGAGATAGCTGGAGGTGGGGCATTTGCCTTGCATGCAGAAGGACGATGGTTCAAATACTGGCATCCCATATGGTCCCCTGAGCCTGCCGGGAGGGATTTCTGAGTGTAGAGCCAGGAGTAACCCCTGAGCACTGTGGGTGTGACCCAAAAACAAACACCTCCCCCCGAAAAAAGAAAGAAAAAGAATACCTAGAATAAATGGACATATTTCTGGAAAATATCATATCTTGTTACTTTAAAAGGAGGAAGTAGAAAGCCTAAAGAGGCCAATCACAAGCAAGTAAATTGAAAAAATAAGTAAAAAACTCCCTAAGAATAAAATTCTAGGACAAGATTGATTTATAGGTGAATTTTATCAAATATTCAGAGAAGAGTTACTACTGTAGATTCTTACAAAATATCAAAAAGACGGGAATCCTCCCTAACCCCTTTTATGAAGCTAATATCATGCTCATTCTCAAAGCTGACAAAGTAACCACCAAGAAAGAAGACTACAGACATTTCACTAATAAAAATAGATGCAAAAATCCTTAACAAAAATTTAGCAATCCGAATCCAATACACATCTAAAAGATTATGCATGAAGACCAAATGGTTTTCATTCCAGGGATTCAAGGATGGTTCAACATATACAAATCAATCGATATCTATACCACATCAACAGAAAGAAGGACAAAAACCACATGATAATATCAATCGATGCACAGAAGGCATTTAATAAAGTCCAACACTTATTCATGATGAAAACACTCAGCATAATTGGAGTGGAAGGAACTTTTCTCAAGATAGTAACAGCTATCTCTAAGAAGTCCACAGTCAACATTATCCTAACTGTGAAAAACTGAAATCAATTCCACTAAGGTCAGGCATTAGGCAAGGCTATGCACTGTCTCCACTCTTATTCAACATAGTATTAGAAGTATAGCAGTAGCAATCAGCAAAGATAAGAAAATCAAAAGAATTCAAACAGAAAAAGAGAAAGTCAAATTATCTCTATTTGCAGATGATATGATGATATACATCGAAGATCCTAAAGAGTTCACAGGAAAGCTCCTAGAAACAATAAAGTAGTGCAGCAAAGTGGCCAGCTACAAAGTCAATACACAAAAGACAGTAGCATACCTTTATACAAATAACGAATTAGAGGATAAAGAGATCAAAGATTCCATCTCATTAAAAATAGTATCTAAAACTATCAAGTACCTAGGAATAAACATAACAAAAAAGGTGAGAGATCTATACCAAAAAAAAATTGAAGGAGACCTAAGAAAATGAAAGAACATTCCATGCTCTTCGATTGGAAGACCAATCAAAATGACCATCTTACCTAAACTACTATATGGAGTCAACACAATCCTTATTCAAATTCAGACATTAATCTTTAGAAACTTAGAACAATCAATTATAAAGTTGGTGTGAAACCATAAAAGACCTGGAATAGCCAAATCCACACTAAAACAAAACAAAAAACTGGGAGGCATTTCTTTACCTAAATTGAAGCTTTACTACAAAGCCATAGTGATCAAAACAGCATGGTATTGAAACAAAGACAGAGTTTTAGACCAGTGGGTCAGAATAAAATATCCAGTAACATACCCCCAAATATACAGTCAACTAATATTTGACAAAAGAGCCAAAAAATTGAAATAAAACAAAGTAAGTATCTTCAACAAATGGTGTTGGAACAACTGGATAACCACCTGTAAATAATGAAAGATTGTTTCATTTCTCGCACCTTACACAAAATCCAATTCAAACTGGATTAAAGACCTTGAGATCAGACCTGAAGTCATAAATTTTGCTGAGGAAAACATAGGTAGAACACTCCAAGATTTGCACCTCAAAAAAGTCTTTGATGTTAGCATGCCAATGGCAAGAGCTATAGCATCAAGCCTAAATAAATGGGACTGTCTCAAAATAAAACCCATAGATGAGTGAGACCATTCTGCGTCTTTCTCTCTCTCTCTCTGACTTATTTCACTCAGCATAATAGATTCCATGTACATCCATGTATAGGAAAATTTCATAACTTCATCTCTCCTGACAGCTGCATAATATTCAATTGTGTATATGTACCACAGTTTCTTTAGCCATTCATCTGCTGAAGAGTATCTTGACTGTTTCCAGAGTCTTGCTATGGTAAATAGTGCTGCAATGAATATAAGTGTAAGGATGGGATTTATGTATTATGTTTTTGTGTTCCTAGAGTATATTCTTAGGAGTGGTATAACTGGGTCATATGGGAGCTCGATTTCCAGTTTCTGGAGGAATCTGCAGAGAAAGCATTTGATAAGGTCCAATACCCATTCTTGATCAAAACTCTCAGCAAGATGGAAATGAAAGGAACCTTTCTCAATATAGTTAAGGCCATCTACCACAAGCCAGAGGCAAATATTGTCCTCAATGGAGAAAAACTGAAAGCCTTTCCTCTAAATTCTGGCACAAGACAAGGCTGTCCCCTCTCACCATTCCTATTCAACATAGCACTGGAAGTACTTGCTATAGCGATTAGGCAAGAAAAAGATAACAAGGGAATCCAGACAGGAAAGGAAGAAGTCAAGCACTCACTGTTTGCGGATGACATGATACTCGAACTAGAAAACCCTAAAGTCTCTACGAAAAAGTTTCTAGAAACAATAGACTCATATAGCAAGGTGGCAGGCTACAAAATTAACACACAAAAATCAATGGCCTTTCTATACACTAATAGTAATAAGGATGAAATGGACATTAAGACAACAACCCCATTCACAATAGTGCCACACAAACTCAAATATCTTGGAATCAACTTGACTAAAAATGTGAAGGACCTATACAAAGAAAACTATAAAACTCTGCTGCAAAAAATAAGAGAGGACACGCGGAAATGGAAGCACATACCCTGCTCATAAATGGGCAGGATTAACATCATTAAAATGGCAATACTCCCCAAAGCATTGTACAGATTTAATGCGATCCCTCTAAATATACCCATGACATTCTTCAAAGAAGTGGATCAGGCACTTTTGAAATTCATATGGAACAATAAACACCCTAGCATAGCTAAAGAAATCATTGGAAAAAAGAATATGGGAGGAATTACTTTCCCCAACTTTAAACTGTACTACAAAGCAATAGTTATCAAAACAGCATGGTATTGAAATAAAGACAGGCCCTCAGATCATGGAATAGGCTTGAATACTCAAAGAATGTTCCCTATACATGCGATCACCTAATTTTTGATAAAGGAGCAAGAAATCCTAAATGGAGCAAAGAAAGCCTCTTCAACAAGTGGTGTTGACACAACTGACTAGCCACTTGCAAAAAAAATTGAACTTAGACCCCCAGCTAACATCATGTACGAAGGTTAAATCCAAATGGATGAAGACCTTGATATCAGATCCGAAACCATAAGATACATAGAACAACACATAGGTAAAACATTCCAGGACATTGAGACTAAAGGCATCTTCAAAGAGGAAACTGCACTCTCCAAGCAAGTGAAAGCAGAGATTAACAGATGGGAATATATTAAACTGAGAAGCTTCTGCACTTCAAAAGAAATAGTGCCCAGGATACAAGAGCCATCAGGAGATAAACAGCAGAAGTATACTTGGAAAGATGCTATAACCCCCCCAAAAAAAGATACATGGAGGTATGCACTAGAAGTTTCATTAATGGAAATAAAAACAACCACCAGGTTGATGGAGGTAGAAATGGAAGTCCTGTCCAACATAATAGCATCTTTAAGGTCAATAAACAGCAATGATAAGAATGGTTGTAGTCTTGTGGGCTGGGAATGTAACTGCTATGTGTAAGTAATCTATTATTGTGTTTATTCTTCTTCTTCTGGCTTAATTAATTTAACATATTTCCAGTTCCATCCATATTGCAGCAAATTATGTGATTTTATCATTCTTTATAGCTGTGTAGTATTTCATTGGGTCATATGGTAGCTCAATTCTGAACTTACTGAGAGCCTTCTTACCTGTTAGGGTAGTTTTATTATTTAAAACGTTGTAGATGGTTTCAAAGACATATTTTAGTTGATTCACAAGATAAATAGAAGGAGGTCAAAGAGACTGAGGTGATGGAAACCTTTTAAATAAATTGAGGAAGGACTCCAGATCTCTAAGAAGAGCTAAGGAAAAATAAGTATTAAAACAAGAAACAAACAAACAAATAAAAACAAAAAAAACAATAAACAAGAGACATGTCCCATGTCCACTTCAGTCTTTGACCTTTTTTGGGGGGAAGGGTCACACTCAGCAGCACTCAGGGGTTTATTCTTGACTCTAGACTCATAAATTGATCCAGGCAGGCTCAGGGGGGACCATCGGGGATGCCGGAATTAGAACCACTGTCCTTCTGCATGCAAGGCCAACATCCTATTTCATTGTTATCTCTCTGGCCCCTCTTTGACCTTTTTTAATGTTGTCAATAGTTGACACACTCACCTTTTATTTGAAATTCTAACCCACCATTCTGTTGTTAGCACAACTCTCCTGACTTGTTGTCTGTCTCTTTTGTAGAGTTTTCTTTATTTACAGAAACCTAAATAGTTATTGATACATTCCTTCTTTTCCTGACCTTTTCATCCTCTGGTTAAAAACAAGTTTCTTCAACTCAGTTTACTTTACACTGAATTTTAGGACTATCAGCTCTCATGGTTTGATTGCCGCATATCCATGTGAACCCTATAACCAGTCCTGATATCTCTTTGAGTTTCATACTGCAATTCCCACTTGCTCACCAGCATCTAGCTCTGTACAATAGGTACAGAGATGCTCCAGAGTTCCAAGCTTCTTGCTCTGCCCATAATGGCTGCTTTTCCATAGGTGTCCAATCTTCATGCATAGCACTCCATCCAATTTTCCAGTAGCCTGTTAAAAAACTATCTTCCTAGAGATCAGGTAGCATCAGATATCATCTTCTATTATATGGACAATACTTAGAAAAATCTAAAAAAATGTGCTTTTCCTGAGAAGGTGTACAATGTAATGAATCAAATTCTTGGTACACTCAATAAAATTCTTGGCACCCTACCCATCAATGCTCACATTCAATTAGGCACAAGTTCTCTTGATTCTTTCCTAAAACCTATCTGTGGGGGAGAGGGGAGAGTGTGTGGAACCTATCCGCCCTTCTTAGCTGCGTCCTGTTCTTTCTGAAATCAGACTGCAGAGATTTCCTTCTGCAGTGTCTACCTTCCCAGATCTCCTGCCAGGCTGATCTGCAGCCTAATGCCACCCACCAGGCAAATTTAAAAAACTAAAGGTTGTTTTCAAAATTGTAGAACACCTGAAAAGACTTTACAATCTGCAGAACACCTTGAAAACTTGTTCTCTTTTACCATATTGTTCAAGATTGGGTCTATTTGTTGGATTTTCTTGGCATTTTCCTGCAGAGAAAATACCCCCAGAAGTTGGACTGCAAAAAAGTTTTGTTTATCATGTAGCCTATAAAAATAAAACACATTATCCCAATATTGAGGAATCATCCTGCACATAAGAATATTAAAGGATTATATTTCTAAAGTATAAATTCAAAGTTTAAATTTGTTTAATCTTTAATTCTACTTATATAAAAACAAAAACCCTTTTTCAGGTTAGGTAGAATAAAATTTTGTAAGAGATTATTTAGGACATGCAAAACCTCTATAAAGCAATATTTTCTTTCTCAAAAAGATATAGCACAGGTTTAAGAATTATTTGGGGCAAAATATTAATGATGAACATAATCACTGTTAGCAATGTGAAAGTGAGGAAGAGGCTGCAGAAAGCTGTAAACTATGGAGGATAACTGTCTTGCTTATTTCCTCAAGTTATTGGTGTTGAGCAATATGATATGTCCAAAATATAAAGATCTCAGAAGAATTAAAATATAAACGTCTTAAAATGTTGCATCTATTAACTCAAGTGAGAAATTTTGCTTGATGAGCAATGGACATTTTGGTCTGTTTGATAAATACAAGTTCTTGGGTACACAGTGAGAACAGTGCACATAATCCAGTTCCAACTATGCTCCTGACATGCCAAAAGCACAAAGTCTCCCATGTCCCGGTGTCCCCCATTTTCAAAGAACTTGGAGCGACTGGTCTCTGTCACCATGAATCTGTAACAGGCTTTCCTTAAGGTCTGCTCATAGTTTTACTAGTCACCTCTCTGGTCCTAACTCTTATTATCCTCATGACCTGCTATTGGCACGCTGTTGGTTACCAACCAAATATCTGGTAGATTCTGGTGGGTTCATAATGTTAGGGTCCCCCTAAACCCAGCAGTTTAATTGTGTACTCAGCTTCTATTCAGAGACCGATTTTTTGCCAGAAAGTGAAGATATTTGCAAGGGGCAGTTCTAAATGTCTCAATTTACTTAACATGAGCTAGTCACCAAATCAAGTGTGGCTAGACTCTGGGGTTCATGTGATAAAATTTTGAGGGTCTAAGAATTATTTCTAGAGGCTAAAAAGATACTAGTGTATAAGACAATTGACTTGCAAACACTGGCACATCATATTGTCCTTTGGTCCCCTCCAGGAGTGATTCATGAGTAAAAGTCAATAGTAAAACATAAGCATTCTTGGGTATGCCCCATAGAACCCCCCAAAATTATAATTAAGAGATATAGAAGCTAGTTAAGGACTATATAACCAACATATTATGGGAACTTTAAGAGAAAGGAGATATCACAACAAAGAAATGATCATTGAAGGAAAAAAAAAACTAAAATGTCTTCAAAATCAAAGAACATCTAAATTTCTAAGAACTCAACTGTCTTTGGAATATTTAAAAGTAATTCAACCTGAGGGCTGGAGAAATAGCATGGAGGTAGGTGTTTGCCTTGCATGCAGAAGGACAGTGATTCGAATCCTGGCATCCCATATGGTCTCCAGAGCCAGCCAGGAGTGATTTCGGAGTGTAGAGCCAGGAATAACCCCTAAATGCTGCTGGGTGTGACCCAAAAACCAAAAAATAAATACATAAAAATAAAAATAAATAAAAGTAATTCAACCTGTGTCCATACTGATATATATCCCATGAAACTGGAACCTAATTGTCTCAGAAGTTAAGAGAAAGGAGCCAAAAATCATATTGACAACATATTTCTCCTCAGCAAAAGAAAATTGATGCTAAAATAAGAAATGTATTTAAAGAACAAGAGTGTCAGGCTTTTTTCTTTAATATACATTAATAAATACTTTTCTAAGATAAAAGGTAAAATAGAGGCTTATTGAGTTATCAAAAAGTGGAGATACCTTGTCAGCCATGTTATTTTACTAGTAGAAAAATAAACAGGAAAATTAATGAATCTTAAGAG
Organism: Suncus etruscus; assembly: GCF_024139225.1. Lineage (NCBI taxonomy): Eukaryota > Metazoa > Chordata > Mammalia > Eulipotyphla > Soricidae > Suncus > Suncus etruscus. The sequence continues at coordinate 101,773,278 of NC_064853.1, forward strand.
GGCCTTCTGAAGAAAGAAAGGTAATACACATAGGAAGGCAGTGGGCCATAACCCAACAGACAGAACAAGACTAAGTCATTCTATATTTTATTTATTTATTTATTTATTTGGTTTAGGGTCACACCCAGTGATGCTCAGGGGTTATTTCTGGCTATGTGCTACTGGCTTGGGGGACCATATGGGACACTGCAGGATTGAACTGCAGTCCATCCTAGGCTAGTGTACCGCTTGCACCACTGCTTCAGCCCCATACTTCTATATTTTATTACAAAAACTTATAATCATGGATAGTTTGCCAAGTTCTATTCTATCTTTGTTAACCTAATTGCTTCCCTTTCTGTTCATTTTAAGTGGCTGCTGTATGGTTTGGAGTGCATATAAGACTTTAACTTATCACAGTTTAGTGTGAAGAATATAGTATTGCTTCTCAGGTGGTACAATAACCTTAGCAGTAATTCTGCACACCCTTTTCTCTGTTCTTTATGCTATTGTTATACATTTTACTTCAGGGTATGTTATAAACCCTACCATTCATTGTTGTTACTTTTGTTTTAAACAGTCAATTACCTATTAAAGAGAATTTTTGAAATAAGAAAAGGAAGCTTTTATAGTTACTCATGATATTAGTTTCCTGTGGCTGCCATAACAAATGATCACTAACTTGGTGACTTTAAGAAAAGAAATTTTCTTATACAGTTGTGAAATGCTGACTCTATAGTCTTGATTTCACCAGGCTCAAGATCTCTGGAATTCTGGTATTACTGTCCAAGCCTTCTTTAACTTATTGCAGCTCTATCATACTTGTGACATTTGTAGACATGTATCTCCAATCTCTTCCCCTTCACATCAGCTTTTCCTCTGTGTGTCTGTATCTTTTCTCTGCCTAATTCTTATAAGACACATAGGATTTACCTGTATTATATAAAATAGTGTCTTTTTGAAGTCCTTATCTTAACACCTTTTCCTCCACATAAGGTAACCTCAAATTTCCAGAAATCAGAATAAAGATAGGAAGAAGTGGGAACTATTACCAATAATTGATAAGAACTATTTAAAAATATCTAGTATTGCACCAAAAAATGTATAAAAAAGAAGTACTGGGGCCAGAGTGATAGCACAGTGGATAGGGTGCTTGTTTTGCATGTGTCTGGATCCCAGGTTTGATCGTGTAGACATGATCCTTTAATCCTCCTAGGTGGGACCTCAAAACAAAGGAGGGGTATTGTCCTAAGTCTGAAAGTCAGTCCAAGTAATGACTTTCTCTAGCCTTATGCCAGATGGTTGGGAATGTCTGGAAAGTTTTACCCTGAAGCTGATGACCATCCCATTTTTCTGTTCTTGGTCCAATATCAACTCTTTTCATTTCCATTAATTTAGAAAGGAGTGGGGCCAAGAGATAATTCAGTAGGCAAGACATTTGCCTTACATACATTGGACCCAGGTTTGACCCTTGGCATATTCCCCCCTCACCCTGAGCCCCACCAGGTCTGATCCCTGTGTGTAGAGCCAAGTGACACAGCCAGGTGTGGTCGAAAATCCCAAAATAAATAAAAATAAAATTTAAAAGAAGTAGCTTTCACAATATGAGGCTAACATTTTTTTTTTACCATTCTCTCAGCTCACTTTGCAGTGTCTCTAAGTGTCATTGGGACCTCTGGAGGGGCTGGCATTTATTTGATAAAAGCCAACAGTCCCTACTTCCTCTAGCTAGTTTGTTCAAGGGGATTTCAGTGAATTGAATTTTTTTTTAAGTAGGGTCCATTGTTACCCTGAGTGGAGCTGTCAGATACCATGTCCTTGTTGGGGAAGAACACTGAACTGGATGAATGAAGCAGTATAATTGGGCCCGGATCCTGCCTTGAAGCCCGCAGCAGGGAAGGGAGGGCCTTTCATCCTCTACAGCCCAGCCTCCCACCTCACTAACTGACAGACCCCAGCAGCGCTGGTGCTGACTCTGCTGTGGAAGAAGGCCAGCCCAGAGAAGAGCTTGCAGAGGAGATCTGAGGCCTTTTAAAGATCTTGTATCTGGCAGAGGAGGATTTCCTTTACCAGGAAGGAGATGGCAGCACAGCAGGCCAGGAGAGAGACATCAGAGAAGGGGGCTCTCCCCTGTGAATAGGGCATTAGGGGGATATAGGAAAGGGGGAGTAGACCTGAAAGTGTCATTCCTCAGGCCTGGTTAGAAAGCCCAGTGTTCCAGAAAGGAGAGTAAGTGAGGGCTACTGTGTACAGAGGGAAAGGGATGAGTAGAGGTGATGATCAGGAGTGGGTAAGCTGACTGAGCCGCCCAACTAACATGCTCATTGCCAAGTTCTCTATGGATCCTGCTGCACACATTAAATCCTATACAGATCCTGAGAGGATTCTCACTGAGTACCAGAGAAAACCCAGCCCCTTAAAATCACCACCAACCCTTCAAACTTCCTCACTACACTCCCCTTTTCTCAGTCTGTCTTGATTCTAAGGTCCTATTTCTCTGTCTGCTGCAAGGTTCCCTGATGTCTCTATCTGATGCAGTGATGGATGTGGGGTGTAGCTCTGAGTTTTTCCCTAAAGGTTGCCTATGTGTCTGATCAAAGATTCTTCTATCCCATATTAGGCACTCCTGATGGCTTTACAATTGCCCTGTTTTCTCCCACAGACAGTTGCAACTGCCCTCAGCCTCTGCGTGCCTTGCCCTCTAGTCCTGCCTGCAGTCAGGATAGAGCAGAGGAGACCAAGTCTTTAGATACCACCATCTAGCCAGCAGGCTGTTCTGCCTGTACACAGGCCTGCTGCTCTCTCCTGGACTTCTCTGCTTAGAACCAGCAAGCCCTCTTTCATCAACATCTGCTCCTTCAGATCTTGCAGAGGACACCTGGGTGAAGCTCTTGACCAACAACTCACTAGCTAATAATCAAACCTTGATTTTGAGGGCAGAGCTGGCACTCTGACTTTACTTCTAACTTTGACCTCAAGAGCAGCCTCCAGCAATCAGAACTCACAATTTATTCACAAAGAACACCCAAACAACTGCGATTGGTGTTCAGACATCCTTTTCAAGCTGTCATGTGGGTGACATGACTGATGTCATATCAGGTGGGTATAGGAGGTGCTTGGGACTGCTCAAGTGCTTGGCACTTAGAGCAAAACATTGTCCATAGACTTCATTTTTTTTCTTTCCAAAAAACTTTTCCTCTATCAATATTTGATGAGGGTAATTTCAAAGACTTGTTTAGTATGATCTGCACATAAGGAGCCCTTCCGAGTATTTATCACGCTCGGGGTATAATTACATTCAAATCCTGAGACACTGTTGCTAGGTTACTGTTGCTCCAGGTTCCTGTGGCTTCCATGCTCGAAGTGCTCCGCCTCCCCTTGTGATATTAGGGGCAGGGGTCTGGTGGGGTGGGACTGGCAATTCCCCATAAGGAAAATGAGATTCTAGAGTCTCTCAAATCACTAGGAGGGCGAAGGGAGGCTGTCTGGGCTCCCCATAGGGGCCCTTAGCACACCTTCACAGGTAGAACTAGAGGTACCATATATGGTTCCAGTGAGGCAAGAGGAAAGAGACTAGAAGAGAGGGCAGAGACTCCTTGGGAGAAATAATCTCTGAGTCTTAATTTTCACCCTCCCTTCTCCCCAGGATTTTTTTTGCATCCTCCAAGAGCCCAGGGAGGCAGAAAGCAGTAGGTTCTGACAGTAGAAGCTGACCTTGTCAAGGACAAAGACAGCTTGGGAGGGGGTCCGGGGACAGGGAAACACCTGCCTTATCTGTTGAATGTTTATTAAGGCCAAATCAGAATACAAGGGCAGAAGGCCAGCCCTCTCCCTACGAAATCCCTCACATTCCCCCCTTATAAAGACATTTCTCTAACCTAGGTAGATGAAGTTTGGCTGAAGTTTTGAACCTGAGGTGTTTGCCCCAAGTCTCTGGGGTGTGCAGTTATTGGCAGAAGGCCAGCTTGCACTCACTAAAGGTCTCAAACATGCACTTTTTAAAGAAAAGCTATTTCCAAATAAAGTTAAATGTACAGTCCTTGCTTCATTGTTTGTTTTTGTTTACTATAGTTAAGAGTCCCCTTGTTAAATGTAAGTCTTTAAAATATACCACATATTTATAACTCTGTTTTGGCATTTACATTTCTTTTCAATCAACTGGGACCTTTGTGCACAGGAAGTGACCTCTGCCCTCCACTGCCTCTGAAAGCTGGGTTTAATTTCTCCCCGTGTGCACCTGGCACCTCACAGTAGATTGCTAATCTGTGGCTGTTGCCTTTGTGGCTGCACATTGATTAATGGCTGGCCAGGGCTGAACCCACACATTTGTGCTTAATGCACTACTGAGTCAGCACCACTGGCCTTGGGGAAGAAAGAAAGGAAATAAAATCCAGGCAGATGGGTTAGGGATGAAGTTTAGCACTGGATTTGCATTTCCTGACTTGGCTGCCCAATCTATTTCCCATTGGCCTTTAGAAATCTGCTAGATTGAATTGTGTTTCCTACTGCAAATTTTAAATAAGGTGGATGATACAGTAGGCATTACCAACCACATTCCCATGGGTATAGCTGCAAAGATGCTTTTAAACCTCAGAGCAATTTCCCTAGTCATCACAGTGCAACAATTGCTATTAGAAAGAATATATAGTCATGCACACAAACAGTGTTTCTAGCTCATCAGTGGGGAATATCGATTGTTGTCAATTTTTAATGCAAAAAATAATTAAAGACTTAGCATCTGTTCAAAAATATTTATAAACAGATTTAACATTAGTGTTTATCTTCAAAACCACACTAAAGATCTGGGGATGGTTTCTGGAGACATTAGCTGAGTAAAACATTTTGTTTCGACATCAAAGCGTTGTAAACTTCCACATAAGGTGAGACCATTGTAGATTTATCTTATCGAGAAGTGGTTGACTAAATTGTTAAAGGCTTATTTTGTTCAATGTGGCAAAGGATTTCTGAATTCTAAACAATACCAGAGAGTAAAAAGATAGGAGTAACATTGGTTGATGTGGGATTCTTTCTTTTAAATAATTACATATCTTGTCTTTGCATTTTGTCTATTGTCTTGTCACCATTTTTGTCACCATTGTCAGTCCACCATTTTTGGGTGGACTGACCACAGAACTTAGATTATTCAGTCTCTGCTCTGGAGATGTTGCTGGTCTTGTGAGAGAAGGTAAGCATTACAGAAAAAAACTTAAAATATCATCCAGAGAAGCAGATACAGACCAGAGTTCCATCAGTGGAGCTAGCTATTGAAGAATAATCACAAAGGCTGGGAACATGTTCTGATGGGGTCACACACAGATTAACAAAAATAACAATAAGCATCACTACCCACTATCAGGTGAGGCAAGGTAGAGAGTGACTAAGTGACTACCGAGGTGATTAGGGTGGAAGATCTAGAGCTACCTGTTGAGAGCTGAAAGCAAGTAAGCCCAGCTTTTGCCAGTAATGCCCTCCCTAGAGCACAGAAGAAGCAATATCCTGGATTGTTTTTTCCTGATTTCTAAGTTTTTACCTTACCCCTCCTCTGTAGACCCTAAACAGAAGCAGAGAACTAGGTATGCTGAGAAAAGACTTAGAGTGAATGTCTATCTCTGAGGAGAGAGTAATGGAGGTAGGAAGTAGCAAGGAAGTAATTAATGAACTGGTGAATGGCTGATATACTTAATCAGAAATGGTGCCTCATAAAGAGAGAAATATGAGATGGCAAGAGAGCATAGAAGAGTGGAATTTTTCATGGATCTGAGTATCCAAGTAAGGAAGACTTCTTGAAGATAGCCCCTCTCCTTAAAAGAGCTTTTAAGGATTATGGGACTAGATCTGTGTGGAATGTAGTTGGAGGCCAGGCCAAGGTGAGGGTGGGGTTGCTGAGGAAGTGAGTTCTCTGTCAGACATCAGCATAATAGGAGTTGAGGAGAGGTAATCTCATCACTAGGACAGATGAAGAAGGAAGAGGGCTTGTAGCTATAAAGATTAGCAGAGGACACTCGGACAGAAAAGCAAATGTCTGTTTAAACAAGAGAGTTGAGATCTGGTTGGAGAGCTCTGACGACCTGAGGTCACTATGGGACTGCTCTAAAAATCTCTCTTACCTCTATCTTGACACATGGATGGAAGGCAGGGTCCTCATGACTCAGAATTAGCTTGCAGATTTTATGGAGACATATAACAGTTAGCGATGAAGAGTTTTATGAGTATTTATTTCCAAATGTCTTTGAAGCCATTAACATTTTTATTCGCCAGGGCTATGATATGAGAGGCTTGGCTTCCCTATGAAGATCAGTTCTGTCTGTAAATTTTGCAATTCTCCACCTGTGTAATTTTATTATGTCTTGCGAACATGTTTTTTAGTTCTTTCACTTTCATTTTTATAAACTTCTCATCTTCTGAAAGAGTTCTTCTTTGAACTGGTTGAATTGTTTATGCATAGATTTCCTAATTTCACAGGCTAGTGACTCCTTGATTTCCATTGTAAAACTATTAAATGTTGTCTTAGGTCCTCATATGTAAGATTCAGATGTTTGGATGGACTTGGAAATTTGCCAGAATTTTTTTCCATATCCCCAACTATAGGTGTCTTTCTTAGTTTCCCCATTGATCTTTACATTTAGTGGTTAGGAATGCTGGAGTATCAGAGTGTTTAAGAAAGTGATCTATTCATCCACTACAATCAAGTAGGTTTCATCCCAGGAATGAAAGGCTGATTTAACATCCGTAAATCTATCAACATAATACACAACATCAACAACAAGAAAAATAGAAATCACATGATCATATCAATAGATGCAGAGAAAGCATTTGATAAGGTCCAACACCCATTCTTGATCAAAACTCTCAGCAAGATGGGAATGGAAGGAACCTTTCTCAATATAGTTAAGGCCATCTACCACAAGCCAGAGGCAAATATTGTCCTCAATGGAGAAAAACTGAAAGCCTTTCCTCTAAATTCTGGCACAAGACAAGGCTGTCCTCTCTCACCACTCCTATTTAACATGGCACTGGAAGTACTTGCTATTGCGATTAGGCAAGAAAAAGATATCAAGGGAATCCAGACAGGAAAGGAAGAAGTAAAGCTATCGCTGTTTGCGGATGACATGATACTCGACCTAGAAAACCCTAAAGTCTCTATGAAAAAGCTTCTAGAAACAATAGACTCATATAGCAAGGTGGCAGGCTACAAAATTAACACACAAAAATTAATGGCCTTTCTTTACACCAATAGTAATAAGGAAAAAATGGACATTAAGAAAACAACCCCATTCACAATTGTACCACATAAACTCAAATATCTTGGAATCAACTTGACTAAAAATGTGAAGGACCTATACAAAGAAAACTATAAACTCTGCTCCAAGAAATAAGAAAGGACACGTGGAAATGGAAGCACATACCCTGCTCATGAATTGGCAGGATTAACATCATTAAAATGGCAATACTCCCCAAGGCATTATACAGATTTAATGCTATCTCTCTAAAGATACCCATGACATTCTTCAAAGAAGTGGATCAGGCACTTTTGAAATTTATTTGGAACAATAAACACCCTAGAATAGCTAAAGCAATCATTGGGAAAAAGAATATGGGAGGAATTACTTTCCCCAACTTTAAACTGTACTACAAAGCAATAGTTATCAAAACAGCATGGTATTGGAATAAAGACAGGCCCTCAGATCAGTGGAATAGGCTTGAATACTCAGAGAATGTTCCCCAGGCATACAATCACCTAATTTTTGATAAAGGAGCAAGAAATCCTAAATGGAGCAAAGAAAGCCTCTTCAACAAGTGGTGTTGGCACAACTGGCTAGCCACTTGCAAAAAATTGAACTTAGACCCCCAGCTAACATCATGTACTAAAGTTAAATCCAAATCGATGAAAGACCTCGATATCAGACCCAAAACCATAAGATACATAGAACAACACATAGGTAAAACATTCCAGGACATTGAGACTAAAAGCATCTTCAAAGAGGAAACTGCACTCTCCAAGCAAGTGAAAGCAGAGATTAACAGATGGGAATATATTAAACTGAGAAGCTTCTCCACCTCAAAAGAAATAGCATCCAGGATACAAGAGCCCCCCACTGAGTGGGAGAAACTATTCACCCAATACCCATCAGACAAGGGGCTAATCTCCAAAATATACAAGGCACTGACAGAAATTTACAAGAAAAAAACATCTAATCCCATCAAAAATGGGGAGAAGAAATGGACAGACACTTTGACAAAGAAGAAATACAAATGGCCAAAAGACACATGAAATAATGCTCCACATCACTAATCATCAGGGAGATGCAAATCAAAACATCTATGAGGTACCACCTCACACCCCAGAGATTGGCACACATCACAAAGAATGAGAACAAGCAGTGTTGGTGGGGATGTGGAGAGAAAGGAACTCTTATCCACCACTGGTGGGAATGCCGTCTAGTTCAATCGTTATGGAAAGCAATATGGAGATTCCTCCAAAAACTGAAAATCGAGCTCCCATATGACCCAGCTATACCACTCCTAGGAATATACCCTAGGAACACAAAAATACAATACAAAAACCCCTTCCTTACACCTATATTCATTGCAGCACTATTTACCATAGCAAGACTCTGGAAACAGCCAAGATACCCTTCAACAGATGAATGGCTAAAGAAACTGTGGTACATATACACAATGGAATATTATGCAGCTGTCAGGAGAGATAAGTCATAAAATTTTCCTATACATGGATGTACATGGAATTTATTATGCTGAGTGAAATAAGTGAGAGAGAGAGAAAGATGCATTATGGTCTCACTCATCTATGGGTTTTAAGAAAAATGAAAGACATTCTTGCAATAATAACTTTCAGACACAAAAGAGAAAAGAGCTGAAAGTTACAGCTCACCTCATGAAGCTCACTACAAACAGGGATGAGCTTAGTTAGAGAAATAACTACGTTTTGAACTACCCTAATAATGAGAATGTACAAGGGAAATAGAAAGCCTGTCTAGAGTACAGGCGGGGGTTGGGTGGGGCGGAGGGAGATTTGAGACATTGGTGATGGGAATGTTGCACTGGTGATGGGTGGTGTTCTTTACATGACTGAAACCCAAACACAATCATGTATGTAATAAAGTTGTTTAAATATAAAAAAGAAAAATAAGAAAGTGATCTATTAAATTGTTTGTATGAAATGTGGCTCAAGGTATGTCTTTTTTAAAGGCTACTTTTCTAAACTAGCAAGGTTGTTTATGTATGATAAAAAAAATTGTATACTAGTTTATTGACTTGTTCAGCTAGATCCAAGCTGCCAGAAACTTTATGATATAAATGAAAAAGAATTCCAATTCCTTGAGAAAAGCAGGGCTGATGGAACAAGAGGGGTTTCAGTAAAATGGCTTTGGAACCCAGAAGGAAGCTGAGGAAAGGATGGAAAAACATGTCTTGTTAGAGCTTGGTGGGGATTAGGATGGAGGTTTTCCAGTTCCAGTCAGATACAGACCTGACTGTCCCCAGGGGGACAAATAATCAACAATGTTGCTGATGATGGGGCTGAGAAAATACACAAAAAAGACATCCCTATTTGTGTTTGGTGGAAGGGCTTAAGACACGAGGTTCCCTGTTCCTTCCCAGACACAAACCTGGCTAGCCCCAAGGGCAGACAATCAGTGATGGCACTGGAACCCTTTGTCTGTAAATTTTGAATAAAAGTTTTTGAAAATAAGCATATCTATCTATCTCATGACAAGAAGATGCTCTCAGTGTTTCACAGACCCAGGTGGAATTAGAAATCCATGATCAACTATTTATCCTTTTCAATTCCAGGCTGGCTAGGAGACAAATGAAGATTACTAGTGCAATCAGACCCAATATGTATTGCTTCTATTTGAAACCTGAATTCTGCCAGCAAGGCTGATCTCCAAGTGACCTTAGGCCTTCAAGATTGCACTTTCATTTTGGATTCTATAATTTCAGGTAGGTAGGAGCTTAAGGATGGAGTGTCAACAAAGATATTTTTAGCTCTAGTTTCTTTGAAATAGGAGGCTGTATATTATAGATGACTACACCTGATAAAATGAGGACACTGTCATTAATGCACTTAAAATCTATGGTAAAGGCTCAGAGTTGTTATCATATTTTTGTTTTGTTTTGTTTTTTTGGCCACCCCTGGTGATGCTCAGGGTGACTCTTGACTATGCGCTCAAAAATTGCTCCTGACTTTGGGGACATATGGGGCGCAGGGGATCGAACCCAGGTCTGTTCTGGGTCAGCCTTGTGGAAGGCAAATGCCTTACCGCTGCACTATTGCTCTGACCTCAGTTATCAAATTTTTTAAGTGACACCATTGCTTTAAGAGAATTACTGTGCCTGAGTGAAATGATCATTAGCATAAAATGATCATGACAAGCCAGGACCTCAGTGTTTGTCTATAGTGAGTAAAATTAAGTTGTAGGTGGCTTATTATTTTAGTACTGAAGCATGTAACAGAACTTGTTCAAATGAAATAAAGACACACTTTATATACCAATGGATTCTCTAAAATAAGCAAGAATACATCCTATTAAATTTTAAAAGAAATACAAAAATGAGATATTCTGCCTGTGTAGGGTGCAAGTTGTTTTGTTGCTGTTGTTTGCCTGTTTCTTATGGATCTTGCTTAAAGTAGGTAGAGTTTTTCTCCTGAATTTCTGGCCCATTAATATTACTGGTGGATTCCAAGACCTTCTCTTTTATTATTTTCCTCTTTTATCTCCCATTTTCCTTCTTGTAGACAACTGTATTTATGAATTCAATGTCTGTTTTTGCTTACATATGTTTTTAAAAAATGTTTACTGCATATATTTTCATATATGTAAATGGTATTATGTTGTATAATCTCGTCCCATTTCTTCCTCATTTCTCTAAACACTGCGGTTTTAGATTCATTCATGTTGCTGTGTTAAAGTCTAATCAGCTGTTTCTAATTGCCGCATAATGCTTTAGTCAGATTTTATTTGCGTGAGTTAGAAATTTTAAGGGAAAAGGTCAGTTTGAATGTCCAGACAATAACTCTATAAATCCCACACCATAGAAACTGGAATCACTTGGGAAAAAGGAAGGAACTTTAATTATCCAAAGGAAATGCAGCATGGGCTAGTACTAAAATGGGAAAGAGGTGATTGTGCTAGACTTATTTAAATGCAGAATTGATATATTTTGACTTTATAAAAGAAGAGAAATAATGATGTAGAGAGACCAAGGTATTATTAGGATTTTGAACTTGAAGATTGGGAGAATTTTAAGTACCAAAGCCTCATAGAACTATCTTTTCTCTGTTTTCTTTCCCTGACCCAGGCAAGTTACAAACTTCTTGCCTTCTTGTGTGCCTCCAAAGGCAGTACTCTGTATTTATGAGGTGAGTTGGAATCAGAAGAGTAAAACAGAGAGGAAATAGAAGAAATAAGTCTGGTGTGTGAGAATAGTAAATTCAAACCCCCAAAATCACTTATTTCTTTATTAAGCATGTAATGAGCACCTCTTAAATATCCACCTCTTAACTAATGACTAGAACAACAGGGCAGTATGCAGTGCATTGAATGGCAGACATACATTAACAGAGGATCACAAAAAATGACCACATCAGCATATGTGTTCACAGAATTATGAGAGGATAAATGACCCTAAGTAATTTAGTAAGTAAGGAGAATTTTCTCTGAAGATTTTGCATTTCTGCTAAAATTCAGATGAGGATGAATAATCTGGGTAGAAAATGAGAGAAAAGACATTTCCCCCAGAGAAACAGCATGAGCAAAGATCCTGAAGTGGAAAAGAACTTGGCACAGGTGGGGGTCCTGAAGACAGAAGGAAGTGGGAGGTACAGGATGTAAAATGAGCCTGTTTGTGGGCTGAATATGCAGGACCTCTATGCCACCTGCAGCATTTTGAACCTCATCATTATATGATAGAAATATTACGGGCCATTTTGAAGCTGGCCATACTCAAACAGTTCAAAAAAGGGCTAAGTGGAAAAGATATTAGAGACAGTATGAAACGTGAAGAATTTGGGGGTTATGGAACAGTGTTTATATAAAGGAGAGGACACACAGGAAATTCTAGAAGTCAGTGGGCATGTTGGAAGAATTGAAAAAAGTGAATGAAGGGGCCAGGTAGGTGGCGCTGGAGGTAAGGTGTCTGCCTTGCAAGCGCTAGCCAAGGAAGGACCGCTGTTCGATCCCCCGGTGTCCCATATGGTCCCCCCAAGCCAGGGGCGATTTCTGAGCACATAGCCAGGAGTAACCCCTGAGCGTCAAACGGGTGTGGTCCAAAAACCAAAAAAAAAAAAGAAAGAAAAAAAGTGAATGAAGCTGAAGTGTGCAGAATGAGAACTAGGAAGATCAAATCTTTCAGGAATTTTTAAACAAATTTATTACATACATGATTGTGTTTGGGTTTCAGTCATGTAAAGAACACCACCCATCACCAGTGCAACATTCCCATCACCAATGTCCAAAATCTCCCTCCTCCCCACCCAAGCCCTGCCTGTACTCTAGACAGGCTTTCTATTTCCCTCGTACATTCTCTTTATTAGGATAGTTCAAAACGTAGTTATTTCTCTAACTAAACTCATCCCTGTTTGTGGTGAGCTTCATGAGGTGAGCTGTAACTTCCAGCTCTTTTCTCTTGTGTCTGAAAGTTATTATTGCAAGAATGTCTTTCATTTTTCTTAAAACCCATAGATGAGTGAGACCATTCTGCGTCTCTCTCTCTCTCTCTCTTTCTCTCTCTCTCTCTGACTTATTTCACTCAGCATAATAGATTCCATGTACATCCATGTATAGGAAAATTTTATGACTTCATCTCTCCTGACAGCTGCATAATATTCCATTGTGTATATATACCACAGTTTCTTTAGCCATTCATCTGTTGAAGGGTATCTTGGCTGTTTCCAGAGTCTTGCTATGGTAAATAGTGCTGTAATTAATATAGGTGTAAGGAAGGGATTTTTGTATTGTATTTTTGTGTTCCTAGGGTATATTCCTAGGAGTGGTATAGCTGGGTCATATGGGAGCTCGATTTCGTTTTTGGAGGAATCTCCATATTGCTTTCCATAAAGGTTGAACTAGACGGCATTCCCACCAGTAGTGGATAAGAGTTCCTTTCTCTCCACATCCCCACCAACACTGCTTGTTCTCATTCTTTGTGATGTGTGCCAATCTCTGGGGTGTGAGGTGGTACCTCATAGATGTTTTGATTTGCATCTCCCTGATGATTAGTGATGTGGAGCATTATTTCATGTGTCTTTTGGCCATTTGTATTTCTTCTTTGTCAAAGTGTCTGTCCATTTCTTCTTCCCATTTTTTGATGGGATTAGATGTTTTTTCTTGTAAATTTCTGTCAGTGCCTTGTATATTTTGGAGATTAGCCCCTTGTCTGATAGGTAATGGGTGAATAGTTTCTCCCACTCAGTGGGGGGCTCTTGTATCCTGGGTGCTATTTCTTTTGAGGTGCTTGAAGCTGAGACATTGTACTAAAGGAAGGTTGTAAGAGGGTTTGAACATGATTGGGGGTTAAAAATCTCATTTAGACTACTTGGGTCAACTAATTGGAAGATTGGTGGAAGCATTCAGAAATAGTTTCTGTTTTGTAGATGAAAGGTAGGTGGCTTAGACTAGGGATGGCAGAGGAGATTGACTTCAAAAGTTCTGAAGTCAAGCTGCCTGGGCTTAATGATGGACTGAATCGGGGGACAGAGATCTCTGTGTCGATAGGTAGGCTGAGCTTCCTATCAGATATGCAAATGTGAAATGAAAGGTATCACTTTGATATGACACTAGGACACATGAAGAATATTTAAAGACTGAGATCAATTTAAGAAACATCTGTCTATGGGGAAGAGGAGAATCTTGCGAATAAAGTGAGATTATCAAGGAAGATGGTGTAGGAATAGAAATTCAGACATGCCTGTTTGGACGTTAAGTTTTTATTGGTGACCTAAAATTTTGTTATTTTGAAACATTAAAAACCAATAACTCAATTTTTTTTTCCTTTTCTCTCTCAAACTGAGGTTGAGAGCCTCTAGAATGACCCCATCCATTTTCGGCTTCTTTGATTTTTACCCCATTTTATTGCTTTTCTTTTTCTTCACACAAGACCACATAACTTTGACTATCTAGTTCTGCCTCTCAAATACAGACCAAACAGATGTACGATCACTAAGTAGGAAGCTAGACACAGAGGGGACCACTTATTTTAGCAGCGGGGGGGGGGGGGGAATTGAGCGTGGGATGCAGGATGGTAACAGGGGTGGACAGAGGACAAATATGGTGATGGGAATTCCCCCTGATTCAATGTTAATATGTACCTGAAATATTACTGTGAAAGATATGTAAGCCAATATGGTCAAAATAAATATATATATAAATATATATAATATATATAAATAAAAATAATTGTTGATTTTACGAATAACATCAAAAAATGAAGAGAGTTGCTGAACAGACCCTGGAAAAGACAGATGGTGAATTGCTATATAAAAAATATTCATGTCACCTGCCCAGTGGGGCCCGACCATGAGAAATTGTGTGTGATGCCTGTGTGTGTCTGTCTCCTGTCCTATCGCTTGAACCTCTTGGAAGTGGGCCGAAAAGAGGCTCCAGAAAACTTGCTCTCCCAGAGGCTCATTCAAGGGTAGGCACACCAAGGAACTGCTTCACAACCTTAAAACCAGCTATAAGCAGTACTTTGCAGAAGTCAGGTCCCCCATTTGTGATGTCAGGCTGGGAAAAATCTACAAAACTACGCCTGATTTCATCCTGTGTGTGGCTCATCTGCCGATGGCTCACCTTCCCTGGAGCCTTTCCTGGAGGTGAGTTTACAAGCCCAGAAAGCGGAAGCCGCTGAACTCTGCTGGAACTCAGATGCCAGCACCCCTATCTACCTGTCTTCTGTGCTGTGCTCCATTTTCGGCCTGATTTCATCCTGTGTCTGGCTCATCTGCGAAGGGATCACCTTCCCTGGAGCCTTCCCTGGAGGTGAGTTTACAAGCCCAGAAAGGGAGGAGCCAGAGGAGCATGGCCGCTCCACTTTGATTCCCGGCTGTGCATATCATTTAGCTAATGAATACAACCACAATATGTAGAAAAACCCACAATACAAGTGTGACAATGGGGAAACAACACAGGCCAGGTATCACAGGCTGTGAAACCATGTATTGTTTCTTCAAACCTAAAAGTGAGTTTTGCTGGGTGCAGTATTCTAGGCAAAGCATTTATTTCATTGAGTTTTGTCACTATGTCCCACCACTGCCTTCTGGCCTTGAGTGTTTCCGGTGACAGGTCTGCAGTAAATCTCAAGGATGTTCCCTTGAATGTAATTTCTCTTTTCGATCTTGCTGCTTTCAGAATTTTGTCTCTATCTGTGGAATTTGTCATTGTGACTAGGATGTGTCTTGTGGTATTTTTTCTGGGGTCTCTTTTAGTTGGTACTCTTTGGGCATGCAGGATTTGATCGCATGTATTCTTTAGCTCTGGTAGTTTCTCTTTAATGATGTTCTTGACCGTTGGTTCTTCCTGGAGATTTTATTCCTGGGTCTCTGGGACTCCAATGATTCTTAAGTTGTTTCTGTTGAGCTTATAATAGACTTCTATTTTCATCTGTTCCCATTCTTTGAGTAATTTTTCCATTGTTTGATCATTTGCTTTAAGGCTTTTTTCCTATTTCTTCTGCTGTATGGAATTGTTATTCATCTCATCTTCCAGTGTACTAATTCTATCCTCAGCTGCTGTTAACCCATGGGAAAGCTCAACCATGTTTTTCTTCAATTCATCTACTGAGTTTTTCAGACCTGTTATTTGACCTGAAATTTCAGTTTGGAGTTTTCTGATTTATATCTTCATATTCTCTTGATTCTTATTAGTGTTCTCTTCTATACTTTCTTTGAGTTCTTTGAACATCTTCCATATTGCGACTCTAAACTCCTTATCTGAGAGACTGACTAGTTGGTTGGTCATGTTCAAGTAATCAGAGTTGCCATTGTCATTCTCTATGTCTGGTGCTGGCCTGTGTTGTTTCCCCATTGTCACACTTGTATTGTGGGTTTTTCTACATGTTGTGGTTGTATTCATTAGCTAAATGATGTGCACAGCCGGGAATCAAAGTGGAGCGGCCATGCTCCTCTGGTTCCTCCCTTTCTGGGCATGTAAAATCACCTCCATGGAAGGCTAGCTGTCTGCAGATGAGCCAGACACAGGATGAAATCAGGCCGAAAATGGAGCACAGCACAGAAGACAGGTAGATAGGTGTGCTGGCATCTGAGTTCCAGCAGAGTTCAGTGCCTCCCCATTTTTTGGGCGTGTAGACTCACCTCCAGGGAAGGCTCCAGGGAAGGCGAGCTGTCCACAGATGAGCCACACACAGGATGAAATCAAGCCAAAAATGCAGCACAGCACAGAAGACAGGCAGATAGGCGTGCTGGCCGACGTTTTCAAGATATAGAACCATCTTTCTTTGGGGGAGAATTGGGGCCTCTTTTTTGGGTGGTCACACCCAGCAGGGCTCAGGTGTTACTCCTGGCTCTATGCTCAGAAATCGCTCCTGGCTGGCTCAGGGGACCATATGGGATGCCAGGATTTGAACCACTGTCCTTCTGCATGCAAGGCAAATGCCCTACCTCCATGCTATCTCTTTGGCCCTAGAACCATCTTTTTTGTTTTGTTTTGTCTTTTGGGCCAAACTTGGTGTCACTCAGGGGTTGCTCGTGGTCTGTGCTCACAAACAGCTCCTGTCAGGCTCTGGGGATCATGTGGGATGCTAGGATTGAACCAAGGTTCATCCCCAGTCAGAAATATGCAAGGCGAATGCCCTACCTGCTATGCTATTTCTCCAGCCTCATAGAACCATCTTTTCTTTGGTTTCTTTCCCTGACCCAGGCAAATTACAAACTTCTTGCAACCTTGTGTGCTTCCAAAGGCAGAACTCTTGTGTATTTATGACGTGATTTGGAGTTATCAGAGTTTGATGAGAGTCTGTGAGCAAGTCTTGTGGTTCTGAGCAGAGATTGTGTAATTCATCTCTGAGTAGGTCGTTTAGGATCGGTTTTGTTTGCACAAATAGCTCTAGTTTGGTCTTGTTTGAAAATGTTTTTAGTCTGTCCTCCCATATGAATGATAATTTTGCTGGGTATTGGACTCTAGGTTGGAAGTTTTTTTCATTCAGTCGTTTAAATATGTCATTCCACTCTCTTCTTGCTTGAATTATTTCGACTGGCAGATCTGGTTTGATTCTTATGTCCCTACCTTTGTACTTGAGGTTTTGTTTCTCTCTTATTGCCTTAAGAAGTTCCTCTTTCTCTTTGTTTTTTGCCATTTGAATTACAATATGTCTTGGTGTCAATTTATTAGGATCTATTTTATTAGGGACTCTCTTGATTTCCTGGATTTGGCCTGAAGTTTCATTCCAGAGGGTGGGGAAGTTCTCTGCTATTATCTCTCTGACTACTTGTTCTTCCCCTTTCCCTATTTCCTCCCCTACTGGTATACCCACGATTCTTAGATTGTTTCTTTTGTCCTTGTTCATTAGGTACTGGACTTTTCCTTCCAGTGCTTTGCCTTTTATGTCTTTGTTGGTTTCTTGTTCATTTTTTGTTTGCAGTTTTCCTTCGAGTTCTTCAATGTGTTTCTCCAACTCTGTGTTTCTGCTAGTAAGGCTTATTATTTTGTCTGTTAATTCCTTCACTTCTTTTTGTATGGACTCTCTCATGGTCTTTAACATTTCCTCTTTAATTTGGCTGATTCGTTCCTCCATAAATATCTTATACTCGTTAGTTAAGGTTTCTCTCATTTCTTTTATTAATTCTTGTGTTTCCTTCCTCATTGCTGCTTTTAGGTCACCTTCCCATGGATCTGTGCGTTTTGGCGGACTTGGAAACTTGTTAGAGTTTGTCTCTGTATCATCAGATCTTAGGGATCTCTTTGATTTACCCATAATTCTTTGGTTTATTGGTGTGCTTTGGAGTGCTGTTCCTTCCAGTTTCAGCCTGTTTCTATCCCCTGTGGTGTGGGAATGGGTCCCCTCCCTGAGGGTGGATCTAGTGGTACTATTGGGTGGGCTTGCTGCGGTTTGGCTCCTCCTGTGGTCTTTCTGTGGCCTGATTCATTGTTTTGCACTATTGTTGTCAGCTGGTGCTGGTAGGTAGGAGATATCTGCCTGGGGGCAGGGCACGTTTGAACGGTTGGCGTGGGTGGGCGTAGCTTCCTTACCTTCCCGGGGGCAATGGAGACCCAGCAGGAGCGGGGTGGTCTTCCGTAGTTTCCCTACCTTCCTGGAGGCAAGGGGAGCCCGGCAAAAGCAGGGCGGCCTTCCACGCGGTCGGCGGAGTCACCTGACCCTCCCAGGGGCAATGGGAGCCTGGCAGAAGCAGGGCGGCCGTCCACGCGGTCGGCGGAGTCTCCTGACCCTCCCAGGGGCAAGGGGAGCCCGGCAGAAGCAGGGTGGCCGTCCGCGCGGTTGGCGGAGTCTCCCGACCCTCCCAAGGGCAAGGGGAGCCCGGCAGTAGCAGGGCGACCGTCCACCCGGTCGGCGGAGTCTCCCTACCCTCCCAGGGGCAAGGGGAGCCCAGCAGGAGCAGGGCAGCCATTCACGCAGTTGGCGGAGGTTCCCTACCTTCCCGGAGGCAAGGGGAGCCCGGCAGAAGCAGGGCGGTCGTCCACGCAGTCGGCGGAGTCTCCTGACCCTCCCAGGGGCAAGTGGAGCCCAGCAGGAGCAGGGCAGCCGTTCACGCAGTCGGCAGAGGTTCCCTACCTTCCCAGAGGCAAGGGGAGCCCGGCAGAAGCAGGGCGGCCGTCCACGCAGTCGGCGGAGTCTCCCGACCCTCCCAGGGGCAAGTGGAGCCCAGGAGGAGCAGGGCAGCCGTTCATGCAGTCGGGCGGAGGTTCCCTGCCTTCCCGGAGGCAAGGGGAGCCCGGCAGGAGCAGGGCAGCCGTTCACGCAGTCGGGCGGAGGTTCCCTACCTTCCCGGAGGCAAGGGGAGCCCGGCAGAAGCAGGGCGTCGGCGGAGTCACCCGACCCTCCCAGGGGCAATGGGAGCCTGGCAGAAGCAGGGTGGTCATCCGCGCGGTCGGCGGAGTCTCCCTACCCTCCCAGGGGCAAGGGGAGCCCGGCAGGAGCAGGGCAGCCATTCACGCAGTCGGCGGAGGTTCCCTACCTTCCCGGAGGCAAGGGGAGCCCGGCAGAAGCAGGGCGGCCGTCCACGCGGTCGGCAGAGTCTCTCGCATTTGCCTTTTATGCAGAAGGTCATTGGTTTGAATTCTGGCTTTTCATATGGTCCCCCAAGCCTGCCAGGAGCAATTTCTGAGCGTGGAGCCAGGAGTAACTTCTGAGCACTGATGGGTGTAACTCCCCCACAAAATCAAAATCACAATAAATTGCAGCACTCTGGCTGCATATTGCATAGGAGGTACTATTCTATGTCAATTGCACAAAAGTAAAGTTTTAGATATTATACTAGTATTATTCTCCACTTTATTGATGAGAAAAATGGAAACTTAGACATGTTACATAATATAACTTTTTCAATTATATATATATGTATATATATGTATGTATGTATACATTCATTTACCAGGAAATAGATAAGCCAGGGTTTTAAATAATCCACTGAATGCCAAAATCAATCGCAATCTAGCTATATGGGAGAAACACATTAGCACACATCTGAGGTTGAGGGACTAGGCATAGTGATTCATAGGATGTTCTTTAGCAAGTGGGGGTCAGTGGAATTGGATGCTGAGTAAATTAGTATAGGAATCCCAGAGGGAGAGGAGATAGTTCAAAATACTGAAGTATATATGATTCACATGTGGGAAACTTGGTTCTCATCCCAATACTACATGGTCACTAATGTCATTTGAGTAACGCTGGGATCAACTTCTGAGTTGGGAGTAGCATCAAAGTACTTCTGAATGGACCTCACCACCATAAATTAAGAAAATCAATATATTTTAAAGATATCCAGTAAGAGTATGATGAATATAGGACCCCCGACCAGTGGTCCGGACAGAGGCCTAAGAGTCTGGCAAAATAAAATATGAAGGAATAAAATAACTATAAAACAAGATCAAAGGTGTATTTCAAGGTGCATCTGTGTATAGGTGGAACCTGATGTCATGAGTTCACTACAAGAGAACATTTAAGGAAACAGGGAAATTGGCTCTGGGCAATTAAGGGCAATTCTGGAAGAATTCTAGTAGGCATTCTAGCAGCCAATAAAAGGAGGAGAGACTTGCCAAAGAAATGGACAAAATATTGGCATAACTATAGGAGTAGGAGTCTAGTATATGTTTAAGTAAAGGGAAGAGGGTGAATATGAAGTAATTAATGGGTGTCCATGGGACCCATGAGAATGACTAAGTGCAGTGAGATGAGGACAAGCACAGCTATTGTATTTAGAATATTGAGAGCACTGATGACTCAGGTAGAACTGTTTCAAAGAAATGGTAGGGACTAAAGCCATCTGAGAGAGAGAAGGCTGAGTACATAGAGAAAGGAGGAACTGATAGTAGGAAACATAAAACAACCTTTATCAGAATTTGGCTTAAAGATTAAGAAGAGAGGAACCAACAGTAAGAAAGATATGCAAGGTTGATAGAAAATAGCTTTTCAATACAGAAAATCATGGATATTTTAAATTTCTTAGGGGAAAAACACTTAAGAGATTACTAGAGAAAGAAAAGATCATGGATAATATATATGGCATAGACAAGGCAGGAGAAGATGGACCTGAAGCCATGAGAACTGTAAAGCCTTGTTTGGTGGGAGGAGAAAAGGATAGGGACCAGGAGGGTAGGGGTGGGTTTGCATACTTGGTGGTGGGAGGGCAAGCTAGCTCCTTATAAAAGTTTCAATGTTTTTTGTGAAAGAGGAGTTCAGTTGTTAAGCCTAGAGTAAGGATAGAAATATTCAGTCCAAGTTTGAAAGGGGCAGATTGATTGTGAGTATATTGCAGCGTTGATGAAAGAACAGGGGTACAGTTTGGGGGCAATATTGAAAGTAGGCTGAAAAATAGTATCACTAATCCATGGGGAAACCAACCTGTTTTATTATGAATTTTTTCCTCAATAAAATTTAGAAGCTTGTACTGGGCCTTGGAGCAAAAGGGTAACTTGTGCCATTTAACTACATTCTGCTGTCTATGATAAGAAGGCAAAGAAGGGGCCCGGAGAGATAGCACAGCGGCGTTTGCCTTGCAGGCAGCCGATCCAGGACCAAAGGTGGTTGGTTCAAATCCCAGTGTCCCATATGGTCCCCCGTGCCTGCCAGGAGCTATTTTTGAGCAGACAGCCAGGAGTAACCCCTGAGCACCGCCGGATGTGGCCCAAAAACTAAGGAAAAAAAAAAAAGGCAAAGAAACTAGAAACTTAAGAGTTCTGAAGAAAAGTATTTTATGGTCATGAGATCTAAGGTTGATATAGAGGAAAATGAAGAAAAAAGCTAACTGATGGACTGACTGTGAAGGCTCTTCTAACGAGGTTCAGCAACCATTTGAGAAAAAGTATACCAGACTGACAGAAGTTAAGACTGCATAAAATGAATCATGATTACAAGATTTTGTTGTTTGGACAGTTAATGACTGATGTGGAAGAGAGAAGGTCACTTAGGGAGAGGAGGTCAAGAGATTCAGAGATAGCATTGGAAAGTTAGCATGTGGATCTTGATCTCCATGTTTAAAGTCAATAAAGTCATCCATTAAGAGGGTAGCAGGGAGATGAAAACATGGAGGAGGGGATAGGGAGGACTGAACAACCAATAGCCCTGAGTAGCACTATATGCTCATTGTAAGGAATTGAAGGTATGCTGATACCTGAAATGTTGGAACTGGAGATTCCTTTTTTGACTAAAGAGATCATCTCTTTTAAGTTGCAAAGTTTCTTGGGAAAAGTAATATATCAAGTCTTAAGAATTTACTTAACTTGGTATAAATGAATTTCTCAGTGGTTTATAGAAAATACTTTTTGGCCAGGAGAACTATAAAGGCATATGGAGTGAGAGAAAATGGTTAAGCCTAGAAAATGTCATCACAGTCAATCCTAGGAACTAGCATGGGGCAATTGGATCAGTGTACCAGAAAAATGAGATCAGTTTGTGGAGTTCCACTGGCTCACACAGCCTTTTTGAACAAATGGGGGCACCATGAGACTTAATTCAAGGCTTTTCAACACTGTGGCTGAACTACTCTAAATGAGATAATAGGGGTAGAGATCAAAATTCTGGACAACTCAGAGGCCACATTTTTTCCCAATAAAAACAATTTCTAGATTGATTATTGAATAGCCCCTGGTTTAAATGAAAAGTAAAGTTATTCAAAATTGCTTAAATCATAACACCCCTCTAATAATGGGAAGAAATTTATATCATATTTTAATGCCCACCTGTTTATACATCCCAAACCAAACATATGTTGATTAAGTTTTCTATACAGGTCATTTGGTGAGGAATACTTCATAATATGAGTAAAGACACTAGCTTCTTCTAAGACATCATCATCAGGTCAAGGGAAATAGAGTGAGGTTAGACATGTAATAAAAATGCTACTTTTAAAATTTCATAAAAGTGGAGTACATAAAATAACTGAGGAAGATGGCAAAAATAACTTTACATTCAAGTTGTATTACAAATCAGGGTATAACAAATTAAATGAATGGTCATGTCTGATTAGTGGGAAATATAGTACTTTGCCTTCTCAAATTTGTCAAAATTAAAAGGTCCTAGTATCTGGACAACTTTTCTAATTTGCTGTGAAGGGGGCATATTTTGATGTTATTTTGAATTAGTAACAGAAGTAATTTGTGAATACCACAACAATAAAAATAACCCAAACAAAACTCCAACTGTCATTTCCCTCCTTACTTGAAGATTTGTCAAAGTGTCCTTGAGTCTGACAAGAAGGGATTTCAGAACTATATGTATCCCCTCCCTTTTGAAGATGGAACTTGAGATTTCATCCAGAGTTGGAGTCCTAAAGCTCTTCTGCCAGCACCACTTTCTTTTTCATTTATCTGAAATCATAGTTACGATATAAGCTTGGCATGACTGTGCAGAGACATGTCTCATGTGTAGCAACTGGAAATGATTTGTGTGCCTCTTCCCAACAATAGTTTCTATGTTGTCTCATACCAACACAACTGTCATTCATATTTAATTTTTTCAGCAACATAAAAGGGGAACTTCTGGAATAAAGTTCTACATGACCCGAAACCCCTCTTATTTTTTTCCTATCACAAGTCACATCATTTTTGAGCAGGTAGTTGTTAAGGGCTGCATGGGAGAGGCCCAGTTTGGGATCAAATGGGTACAGAGATGCCAGTTATACATATTTTATATCTCAATGATAGTGCTTATGAAACAGTTGGTCTTGATTTTCCCATAAAAATAAGCATTTTTAAAAGTAAATCATATGCATTAAGTTTTTCTATAGGAGGTGAATAAGTTCACTGCTTCAATGCTCTTGAAATAAAAGGGGTTAGATAGAGATCAGTGTTTTTGACCCTGAATTGCCATTGACTTTTGCTTGATTTAAGCTTTCTCCTTATTCTCCATGAATTATTTGAACATTTTTCAGTTCTTGTCTATCTATGAACCTCTGGCCCATGTTCCTTCTGACTTGGATTTTGCTATTTCCTAGTTCTCTAAGTTCCCATAAGAGATCATTTACTTTGTTCTTTCTTTCATTTTTTATTTCAGTTCTTTTCAAAGGAAATGAAAACTCCCGGGATTCACAGTGCTTCCCTTCCAATCTAGTGGCAGCTACCTGACTGTCAATGACAGGATAACTCTGCTCACCACACCTGCTGCTGCCTCCACTCACCTGCCCTGCTTTTACTATTGTGTGAACACTCACATTCACTGCAAACTCAGTCTAAGATTGCACAGCCTTCTTCTGACAGCCTCTTCCAAAAAGAAGGCAAATTCTTTCAGTCTTTCCAAATTGAAAATAGAGCCTAAATATGACATGTGCTTAAATATAGCTTAAATATGAGCCTGTGCTTAGCAGAGCTACATAGTAGTCTTCATCTATACCAAGTTACTAATTTTTTTGATGCCTGCCAACATTTCCATTTTAGGCATATAAGATTAGAATGGATGACTTTTAAATATGTTCAAGATTTAACTTTTTCATACAGATCCTGGGAGTGGGATAGGGAAGACTTGGCTGTTCCTTGGCCCCTTCACCTGAGCTTTGTCTATTCACTACAATATGAAGCATGTTTAGAATAAATTCAGAGCAGCATTTATTCTTTCAATGAAAGGCTAGAGTGAAAAAATGAGGAAAAATAAAGCAGGGACTAGGACAGGATATTAGAGTCACATTCTGTAGCGTAACTCCAGTAAATTGTTTTAGTGGCAGATAAAGGTACTTTGAATCAGGGAAAGGCTTGTTTTTAGTTCTTCCTATGAAAGAAGGCTGCTCCCTTGGAAGGATAATATACCCAAGTTTGTTTTCACTTGACCTTGAGATCCCCACTTGTCAATACTTTCTGCATATTACAGAAGACACACCTTCAAAACTTTACTCATTCCCTGCTCACACATGCAGATGCACCCACACACGCACACATACATGTAAACACACATACACATAGTCTTTTACCCACTCAAGCCACTCACAATCACATGCATAGATATACTTAGACACTTTCCATATGCACCTTCTAGGAGATGTGGCTATTGTTTAATAGAATGGAGAGGGCCATAGTCTAGATATGAGGATTGTGACCTTGATGGATTTCATACCCCACTGAAGCCTCAGTTCCATATTTCCCACCCCAGAATGAGGGATATGCACAGTGTGGGGATAAAATTAGTTTATTCCTAATTCTGAAGCAAGCCAGAAGACCATCTACCTATAAAATGCATTTCCATCAGTCTTGCTCCTTGCAAGGCTTTTCAGAAACCAAAAAGATGCTGAAGTGATTAATGAGCAAGCAAAGATGAATCTGTTTCAGCCTTGCAGCTAATGATTTTGTAACCTACTGAGCTGGTCTGGCACCTTCAGACCTATTATTCAGGATGGATTTTTGTTACCTTTTTTCCAGTCTTCCTAATAATTTCTCTTGGCATGGTCCTGTCCTACCTACTTTAACTTCCTGAGCAGAGGCTTGGCTCTGGAGGCTAAGTCCATGCTCGGTGCTGTTTGGAGGTAGCATGGCACCCTTTGGAGAGCTGAACTAAGTGGAAGAGATGGCTTTTTGCCTTGCACAGGCCTCTCCAATGGCTTAAGGTACACAGTTCTTCCCTCGCTGCTGCAGGCAATGCATGTTCACACCCATATTACAAGAGCTCTAAAAAGAAGAGAGTTCAAATATTCCTAGGGAAGTTTTTGATAGGCTAAGTGACTTGCTCTTTTGTCCAACCTAAGGTGAAACTCATATATTTTCTGAAGAACAGATCAGGGCCTTTTCTAGAACTTTCCAATAATCTCTGAAGAATATGGGTTCTGAGGCAGGAGGATAGGTGGAGTTTTGATTTATTAGATTCTGACATAGGCTAGGTTTGTATAGCCTAGGGGTCCTAGATGTATTCCATTCAGAGGATACACAGACAAGGTATGGTGTGGGGTGTGGGGAAGATAAGCTGAGCCTGGTTTGTCATTTTATATGGGATTAGATTCACCTACTCACTGCCATCTTATTTTCTACACTAGATTCATGAAGAAAGCAAAACCTAGTCTGGAAAATGCACACATGTATACATGAGCATGTTAGCATAGGGAAAGCCCTTGTGATGCATATGAAGAGTTGAATTAATTAGCTCCTGTGGTAAAACAAAAAATTCATGATCGCCAGATGCTTACTCTACCAGTCATTTATTGCTTACTGACTCTCCTCAAGGACTACAGGTTGGGGTCATTCCATTTGCTGGGCTGGCTTGAGCTGGACCACTTTCTGGAGCAGGAAGCTTATACAGTAGAAGATAGGAGCAAAAGGATTGAGCCAAATTCCCCAAGGGTATCTAAAAAAAATCTATTCATAGACCATTTATGTCACATCAACCAAAGCAAGACTCTGGGCCAAACCTAAAATCAGTGAGGGTGGGAAATTATATACTCTGCCTATAGGAAATCATGGTCTGGGTGGAGAAGGAGTGAATAATTGTCAACACAGTTTAGCAGAGGGGTGTTATTACACTGCCCACAGTTATAAAATGCAGTAGTTGTATTCAGCTCCAATGGTTGAATCAAGCTCTTCATTGTCTGGTTGGTTGATTGCCTTTTCAGTTTAGTGGTTTTAGTCCTATCTTGGCAACTCTATGACTGTCTCTGCAGCAGTATTTCCCATAGACATTTCCTCTCCTCCATACTCTGTTCCAGCTGTGCTTATGTCTCAAAAAAGTATCTTGTCTTCAGGGACTATGCAATATAAAAGCAAGCAAAGAGATTTTGCCACAAATTCTGCAGCCTTCTTGAGCATGTGCTACATCAATGTGGCTCAGCCACACACTCATGTTTCTTTTCTAAATGGACACCTGGAAAGGAAGGTGGCAACCAGAATCCCTTGAACAAAATGAGAGAGGTTTAGGGAGTTCAGAACCTTGCAAGAGTGTCAGTGAGAGGAAGAAAAAAAATCAGTCAATCCAAGTTTTTCTGTATACAGTTTAAGTTCAAGATCCTTCAGGGATGATTAAGGCACCAAGACTAACACCATAATACCTATACTTCTGGAGTAAGTGTTGCTGGCCACAATTAGAGCATGAGAGATGATGTGTGAGAGGTTGTCTCTCTGACTCCTCCAATGGACTTCACCATCACTGGGTATGTTATTACTGATCTTATCACCAACCAAAGAACAAATATTGATGATTCCTCTGTGTCACAGAGGTGAGGAAGCTCTAGGCTCTGATTCAAGGGTTCACAGTCCACAGACATGCACCAAACCTCCTAAACTGGCAGGGTCCCTACTCCTGACCCCAAGAGATGTATATCCTACACAGTGATTTAATCAAGAAGTTCACATCTGCTGCAGTCTTTCTTCTCTCTCTCATAATGATAACTAGCATGTCTTTTAGACCACTTGCATCCCTTTATTTTCTATCTCCCTTATGAGCAGCTTTTGGACTAACAAAAGAGCAGCTGGGCAGAGAAGCAGCATGGGGGGCCTACATGATAATGGTGTCCTAATCCTTCTCTGGCCACTGCATAGTTGTGTGATCCCTGAAAATGAATGATTTAACTTCTCTGAGATTCCATTTGTAAGTGATATAATTCTAAATATAAAACTTCTTACAAATCTAATGTTCACATTTTCTTTTCATTGGGCAGTGTTTAGCATCTACTCACTGTATGTTTCCATTTCTTTTTTTTTTTTAATGCATAATTTTTTTTATTTAAACACCTTGATTACATACATGATTGTGTTTGGGTTTCAGTCATAAAGGAACACCACCCATCACCAGTGCAACATTCCCATCACCCAAGTCCCAAATCTCCCTCCTCCCCCCCCAACCCCCGCCTGTACCCTAAACAGGCTCTACATTTCCCTCATACATTCTCAATATTAGGACAGTTCAAAATGTAGTTATTTCTCTAACTAAACTCATCACTCTTTGTGGTGAGCTTCCTGAGGTGAGCTGGAACTTCCAGCTCTTTTCTCTTTTGTGTCTGAAAATTATTATTACAAGGGTGTCTTTCATTTTTCTTAAAACCCATAGATGAGTGAGACCATTCTGCGTTTTTCTCTCTCTCTCTGACTTATTTCACTCAGCATAATAGATTCCATGTACATCCATGTATAGGAAAATTTCATGACTTCATCTCTCCTGACAGCTGCATAATATTCCATTGTGTATATGTACCACAGTTTCTTTAGCCATTCGTCTGTTGAAGGGCATCTTGGTTGTTTCCAGAGTTTTGCTATGGTAAATAGTGCTGCAATGAATATAGGTGTAAGGAAGGGGTTTTTGTATTGTATTTTTGTGTTCCTAGGGTATATTCCTAGGAGTGGTATAGCTGGATCGTATGGGAGCTCGATTTCCAGTTTTTGGAGGAATCTCCATATCACTTTCCACAAAGGTTGAACTAGACAGCATTCCCACCAGCAGTGGATAAGAAAGAGTTCCTTTCTCTCCACATCCCCGCCAACACTGTTTATTCTCATTCTTTGTGATGTGTGCCATTCTCTGGGGTGTGAGGTGGTATCTCATCGTTGTTTTGATTTGCATCTCCCTGATGATTAGTGATGTGGAACATTTTTTCATGTGTCTTTTGGCCATGCGTATTTCTTCTTTGTCAAAGTGTCTGTTCATTTCTTCTCCCCATTTTTTGATGGGGTTAGATGTTTTTTTCTTGTAAAGTTCTGTCAGTGCCTTGTATATTTTGGAGATTAGCCCCTTATCTGATGGGTATTGGGTGAATAGTTTCTCCCACTCAGTGGGTGGCTCTTGTATCCTGGGCACTATTTCCTTTGAGGTGCAGAAGCTTCTCAGCTTAATATATTCCCATCTGTTAATCTCTGCTTTCACTTGCTTGGAGAGTGCAGTTTCCTCCTTGAAGATGCCTGTAATGTCCTGTAGTGTTTTGCCTATGTGCTGTTCTATATATCTTATGGTTTTGGGGCTGATATCGAGGTCTTTAATCCATTTGGATTTTACCTTTGTACATGATGTTAGCTGGGGGTCTAAGTTTAATTTTTTGCAAGTGGCTATCCAATTGTGCCAACACCACTTGTTGAAGAGGCTTTCCTTGCTCCATTTAGGATTTCCTGCTCCTTTATCAAAAATTAGATGGTTGTATCTCTGGGGAACATTTTCTGAGTATTCAAGCCTATTCCACTGATCTGAGGACCTATCCTTATTCCAATACCATGCTGTTTTGATAACTGTTGCTTTGTAGTACAGTTTAAAGTTGGGAAAAGTAATTCCTCCCATATTCTTTTCCCAATGATTGCTTTAGCTATTCGAGGGTGTTTATTGTTCCAAATGAATTTCAAAAGTGTCTGATCCACTTCTTTGAAGAATGTCATGGGTATCTTTAGAGGGATGGCATTAAATCTGTATAATGCCTTGGGGAGTATTGACATTTTGATGATGTTAATCCTGCCAATCCATGAGCAGGGTATGTGTTTCCATTTCCGTGTGTCCTCTCTTATTTCTTGGAGCAGAGTTTTATAGTTTTCTTTGTATAGGTCCTTCACATATTTAGTCAAGTTGATTCCAAGATATTTGAGTTTGTGTGGTACTATTGTGAATGGGGTTGTTTTCTTAATGTCCATTTCATCCTTATTACTATTGGTATATAGAAAGGCCATTGATTTTTGTGTGTTAATTTTGTAGCCTGCCACCTTGCTATATGAGTCTATTGTTTCTAGAAGCTTTTTGATAGAGTCTTTAGGGTTTTCTAAGTAGAGTATCATGTCATCTGCAAACAGTGAGAGCTTGACTTCTTCCTTTCCTATCTGGATTCCCTTGATATCCTTTTCTTGCCTAATCGCTATAGCAAGTACTTCCAGTGCTATGTTGAATAGGAGTGGTGAGAGAGGACAGCCTTGTCTTGTGCCAGAATTTAGAGGGAAGGCTTCAGTTTTTCTCCATTGAGGATAATATTTGCCACTGGCTTGTGGTAGATGGCCTTCACTATATTGAGAAAGGTTCCCTCCATTCCCATCTTGCTGAGAGTTTTGATCAAGAATGGGTGTTGGACCTTATCAAATGCTTTCTCTGCATCTATTGATATGATCATGTGGTTTTTATTTTTCTTGTTATTGATGTTGTGTATTATGTTGATAGATTTACGAATGTTAAACCAGCCTTGCATTCCTGGGATGAAACCTACTTGATCGTAGTGGATGATCTTCTTAACGAGGCATTGAATCCTATTTGCCAGGATTTTGTTGAGGATCTTTGCATCTGCATTCATCAGTGATATTGGTCTGTAATTTTCTTTTTTGGTAGCGTCTCTGTCTGGTTTAGGTATCAAGGTGATGTTGGCTTCATAAAAGCTATTTGGAAGTGTTTCTGTTTGTTCAATTTCATGAAAGAGTCTTGCCAAGATTGGCAGTAGTTCCTCTTGGAAAGTTTGATAGAATTCATTAGTGAATCCATCTGGACCTGGGCTTTTGTTTTTTCGGCAGACATTTGATTACTGTTTTAATTTCATCAATGGTGATGGGGGTGTTTAGATATGCTACATCCTCTTCCTTCAACCGTGGAAGATTATAAGAGTCCAAGAATTTATCCATTTCTTCCAGGTTCTCATTTTTAGTGGCGTAGAGTTTTTCAAAGTAGTTTCTGATTACCCTTTGAATCTGTCATATCAGTAGTGATCTCTCCTTTTTCATTCCTGATACGAGTTATCAAGTTTCTCTCTCTCTCTTTCTTTGTTAGGTTTGCCAGTGGTCTATCAATCTTGTTTATTTTTTCAAAGAACCAACTTCTGCTTTCGTTGATCTTTCGGATTGTTTTTTGAGTTTCCACTTCATTGATTTCTGCTCTCAGCTTTGTTATTTCCTTCTGTCTTCCTATTCTTGGGTCCTTTTGTTGAGCATTTTCTAGTTCTATTAGCTGTGTCATTAAGCTACTCAGGTAAGCTTCTTCTTCCTTCCTGATGTGTGCTTGCAAAGCTATAAATTTTCCTCTCAGTACTGCTTTTGCTGTGTCCCATAAGTTCTGAGAGTTTGTGTCTTTATTGTCATTTGTTTCCAGGACCCTTTTTATTTCCTCCTTGATTTCATCTCGGACCCACTGGTTATTGAGCATGAGGCTGTTTAACTTCCAGGTGTTAAAGTGTTTCTTCTGAGTCCCTTTGGAGTTCACAAATAATTTCAGAGCCTTGTGGTCAGCGAAGGTAGTCTGCAAATTTCTATCCTCTTGATCTTATGGAGGTATGTTTTATGTGCCAGCATGTAGTCTATCCTGGAGAATGTCCCATGTACATTGGAGAAGAATGTGTATCCAGGTTTCTGGGGATGGAGTGTCCTATATATATCCACTAGGCCTCTTTCTTCCATTTCTCTCCTCAGGTCTAGTATATTCTTGTTGGGTTTCAGTCTGGTTGACCTGTCCAGTGTTGACAAAGCCGTGTTAAGGTCCCCCACAATTATTGTGTTGTTGTTGATATTATTTTTCAGATTTGTCAACAGTTGTATTAAATATTTTGCTGGCCCCTCATTCGGTGCATATATGTTTAGGAGAGTGAATTCTTCCTGCTCTACGTACCCCTTGATTAATATAAAATGTCCGTCTTTGTCCCTTACCACCTTCCTGAGTATAAAGTTTGCATTATCTGATATTAGTATGGCCACTCCAGCTTTTTTATGGGTGTTGTTTGCTTGGATAACTTTTCTCCAGCCTTTTATTTTGAGTCTATGTTTGTTCTGACTATTCAGGTGCGTTTCTTGTAGGCAGCAGAAGGTTGGATTGAGTTTTTTGATCCATTTAGCCACTCTGTGTCTCTTAACTGGTGCATTTAGTCCATTGACGTTGAGAGAAAGAATTGTCCTGGGATTTAACGCCATCTTTATTTCAAAATTTGGTGTGTCTTTTGGGTAGTCTTGTCTTAGATTAGGTCTTTCAGTTTTTCTCTTAAGACTGGTTTTGTGTCTGTGAAGTTTCTGAGCTGTTTTTTGTCTGTGAAACCATGTATTCTTCCATCAAACCGGAAAGTGAGTTTTGCTGGGTATAGTATTCTGGGTGAAGCATTCATTTCATTCAGTCTTGTCACAATATCCCACCACTGCTTTCTGGCATTGAGCGTTTCTGGTGACAGGTCTGCTGTAAATCTCAGGGAAGCTTGCTTGAACATGATTTCCCCTATTGATCTTGCTGTTTTCAGAATTCTGTCTCTATCTGTGGGATTTGTCATTGTGACTAGGATGTGTCTTGGGGTGGTTTTTCTGGGGTCTCTTTTGGTTGGTACTCTTCGGGCATGCAGGATTTGATCACATATATTCTTTAGCTCTGGAAGTTTCTCTTTAATGATGTTCTTGACCATTGATTCTTCCTGGAAATTTTCTTCCTGGGTCTCTGGGACTCCAATGATTCTTAAGTTGTTTCTGTTGATCTTATCATAGACTTCTATTTTCATCTGTTCCCATTCTTTGACTAATTTTTCCATTGTCTGCTCATTTGCTTTAAGTTTTTTGTCCAATCTCTCCTGCTGTATGGAATTGTTATGTATCTCATCTTCCACAGCACCAAGTCTATTCTCAGCTTCTGATACCCTGTCCCAGAGCTTATCCATTTTGTCATTCACTTCGTTTACTGACTTTTTCAGTCCTGTTAGTTGACATGTTATTTCAGTTTGGAGCTTTGTCATTTCTGCCTTCATATTTTCTTGGTTCTTATTAGTGTTCTGTTCAACTCGATCCATGGTTTCTTGGAGTCTGTTGAGCACCTTCCATATTGCTAGTCTAAAGTCCTTATCTGAGAGGTTGATTAGTTGTTCAGTCATTATCTGGTCCTCAGAATTGTCGTCTTCATTCTCTATGTCTGATGCTGGCCTGCGTTGTTTCCCCATTGTCACACTTGTATTGTGGGTTTTTCTACGTGTTGTGGTGGTATTCATTGTCTATATGATGTAGGCAGCACACTCCTCTGGCTCCTCCCTTTCTGGATGGGCTGACTTGCCTCTAAGGGAGGGGAGTCCTCCGTGGATGAGGCCTCACACTGGGTCAAATCTTAGGCCCGAGCATGCAACAGAGAAGACAGTCCAGAGAGAAATGTTTGCTTCTGTGATATAGCGCCGTTCTTAGTGTGATTTTTCCTTCTTGTTGCAATGGAGTTCTTTCCTTAGAAAGAGTGCACGGCCGCGTAGCGAAGCGGAGTGGCCGTGCTCCTCTGAGCCTCTTTTTGCCCCACTCACAAGAGTTTCACGCAAGAGGACAGTAGACAGACATAGACAGGTCACACTCACAGTCTTTCACAGCTGAGCCCCACTGGGCCGGTGTACTTTCGTGGATTTTCCCCGCCTGGTGTCACACACAGGGAGCCAGCTTTTGCAAAGGTTAGCCGGTTTTTATGCTCTGAAGTCCCTCCCTGAAAATGGCGTCTGGGCAAGCAAGGTTTCTGGAGGCTCTTTTTGCCCCACTCGCAAGAGTTTCACGCAAGAGGACAGTAGACAGACATAGACAGGTCACACTCACAGTCTTTCACAGCTGAGCCCCACTGGGCCGGTGTACTTTCGCGGATTTTCCCCGCCTGGTGTCACACACAGGGAGCCACGTATGTTTCCATTTCTTTCACCTCTTCAACCTCATCATAGCATCCTTTGCAAGATAGGTGAACACTAGTTATTGCAATAAACACCTTCATTTTCGTACTTTAACACAAAAGGAAAGAGCTTTTTTTCTATCTTATATTAAAGTTTAATGCAATATGTTCAGGATAATAGACTTTCTTCCATGAATCACAGGAACCTAGGGCACATCCAATCTATAGCACCATCATCCCTAAGACTTCAGTGTTCTCTGTTCAGGAAAGATGGATAAGAAGGAAGAAGTAGCACAGTGATTTTTGTCATCTTGGTCTGGAAGTGATAGGTATCACTTTTATGTATATTTCACTAACAACAAAGAAAGTAGTAAAGGAGCCTGGAAAATTGCCATCTCCTTGTGAGAGAGGGTGGAAAATTTCCAGGTGACCTGTACTACCACACCTATTTCTCCCTTGTTCCACTGCAAATATTCCTCTGTGCCCACCATACTCCTATAAGGCTGCCTCCATGCAGTAAGCAGAAGGATCTTTCAAGAATGAGGGTTATGTAATATTTTGCTTTCATATGAAGCTCTTCATATCTTTTCACTCACCTTGATGGAATCTAGAATCCTCATTTGGCCCTAGGACATTAGGTCCTGGCCTGGTCCCTCCTTCTTATCCCATCTATCACTCTGCTTTCACTCACTCCACTCCAGTCATATGGCTCTTTCTATTCCTGGAATGGGCTAGACTTATTAATCATTCTGAGCCATTGCACTTGCCCTGCCCTTGGCCTGTGACAAACTTCTCACTTCTCATTTTATCCAGTTCTCTGCTAAAATACTACCTCTCTGAAGAGGCTTTTTTGACCACTCAGAGATGACCAAGGGTCAAAAATGTTTTATCCTCATCTCTTTAAAATTACAGCTGGAAATACTAAAATGAAAAAGCTACAGAATAAAATGCAATGAGGGAAAAGGGAGACAACTCAAAGAGGTCAAGTGCATGCCTCACATACTTTAGGTATCAAGTTCAATCCCTGGAACCTCATGACCCTACCAAGCTCCATCCATCTTGTGTGGCTCAGATGGGTCTGGTGTCATCCAGGACTACCTGCCTTATTAACACCAAGTTTGGTCTCTGAGTCAGTGCTAAGCAGAACTTTGTGGGGGCTTTTGGCAGAAGAATTAAGTATGAAGGATTTCTGTGCTAAATAGCATGTATTGAGAATGGGAATGAATCCTTGATTTGGGCAAAAGAAGTGAGATCTTGGACATATATATTATTATAAATATATATATGAACATATTTATATATGTTTAGTTTTTCCCTATGAAAACATGTTCTCCAAGATTCTGGGGGCATGTTGACCTTTGAAAGAATAGACACCATAGAGGTTCAATTAACTCAGGAGTGGTGACACTGCTGGGAGCTTCCCCTGGCCACAGAAATGACCCTAGAGAACTCAAGAGAAGATTGCTAA
Organism: Suncus etruscus; assembly: GCF_024139225.1. Classification (NCBI taxonomy): domain Eukaryota; kingdom Metazoa; phylum Chordata; class Mammalia; order Eulipotyphla; family Soricidae; genus Suncus; species Suncus etruscus. The sequence continues at coordinate 101,807,884 of NC_064853.1, forward strand.
AGTTTCTAGACCCTTCTTGGGGAAGCCCAAGAAGCCTGGAGCTACTCTGGATCCATGAGAGAAAAGGAGCAGAACTACAACTAAGACCCAGCAGGGAACTGACAAAGCCACCACTATCAGAGAGGAGACTGCTGTGAGGAGATCCTGAAACTGAAATGAGCAGGGATGAGAGAATGCACACAACTCTAATCAAGAAGATATTCTTTGTGGTTGGAATGACACTATAGTGACTAGGATGCTTGTCTTGTGTATGTCTGACTTGAGTTTGATCCCTGGCTTCCCATAGGGTCCTCTACCAGAAGAATTCTCAAGTATAAAGCCAGGAGTAATCCCTGATTAATACTGGGTGTGGCCCCAAAATTAAAATAAATTAAAGTAAAATAAACTTCAAAGATATAATATTTTTTTCATTCTTTAACCCCCACTGCTGATTTTTTACTTTGCCTGCTTTCACTATAAGACCCAGAGATTCCTGGAAAGGAATAGGTACTTCACAAGTGGTAAAGGAAGGGAAGAACCTTTCAAACCATGGTCCACCCTTCTCTACAATGGTTGAGAACCTGAAATAAAATCATAAAATCAGGAGAATTCCCACCACCGAATTGTCCTCCCTCCACCTCCGTTATACACAATTTATGAGAATACCTTTCAGTCAACATAGCTATTGTTAGAACCTGTGACTGCAAATACAAGTTGTAAATACCTAATTTACAACTACAAGTTGTAAATTATAAGAATAGTTATACGATTCTAGGATTTTAAGTTTTGATATTAAACTGGTAGACTGTATCACCATTTAGGAATACAGACCTGCTCTAAGAGATACGCCCTGATGCCTCCTAAGGCTTGAATATGATCTGTGAACTGAGAGGGACAGAGATGTTAGCATAAGGTACATGCTGGGACTAAAGATCTGTCTTAAAATTCATAGGTTGAAGACTTAAGAAATAATGGTCTCATGAGGTTACGAGTGTCTGACCTCCATAATGTGGTTTATCAGTGATTTTATAACAAGACTTTTTCTCTGTCTCTCTTTGTATCTGCTTTTACCTCTCTGTCTCTATTCCTGTCCCACCCCCTCTCAGAAAAACATACCTGCTATCTACATTGCAGAACAAGCACTCTCATCTAAAACTGAATCAGCAGGCTCCCACAGTGTGCAAGTTACCAGGTTCCAGTACTATGGTACATAAGCAACTCAGTGAAAGAACTTTATTTTAATAACCTGGACACCAAAAAACGACCTACGCCTCAAATAGGAAAGTACTTATTAGTTAAATTACTATCAATTCCCTTTATCTAACTAGTTCCCATTCATTTGTAATCTGAAAACACACTGAAGAAAAGAAGACAAGCAAGAGAAAACTTACTTAGTAAACTCATGTTTATGTTTTATGTGTGGTGGCCTGGGTGTTGTGAGATAAGTGTCTATGGAGGAATATACATGGAGGAATTTCAGACTTTCTCAAGAATAAACACCACCCCTCAAAAAAAAACCGACTATTTGCAACTGAACAGCATTGCCTCTGGATGAGAATTGACTGGAAAAGGCTATGAAGACATTTTAATAAATGTTTTTGGTGTAGTCTACATAGTTGTATCTACATGCCAATTTTTATGGATTTAACTATAATTTGTTTTGTTTTAGTTTCTTTGGGGGGACATCAGGAATCACTTCTGTCAGGCTCAGGGAATCAGAAGAAGCCATAGACTGAAGCTGGGTTCGTCACAGCTTCAGTAGGCAAACACCCTACCCACTTTGCTATCACTCAGGCTCTTATGATTTATTTTAATGTTTGTATAATTTTATTATGTTGTTTTAGGTTTAGTTCTCTTTGAAACTAATTCTGTGTGACTTACAGCATTTCATGTATCTGAAAATTCAGTCATTATGCCTTTGCTTCTTGCCTCTGATCAATTTTCTTTGTCTTCTGAAATCATAATCACACATGGCAGAGTATAGAAAACCAAAGGGGAACCCCACAGGATAAGCTGTCTTTGTGCCTTTCAACCCAATTCCTCCTGTGCCTTTAGGAACTATTACAGAGCCAGGCCTTCACTGCAGGACAGAAGAGTTTTGCTTCCAGATCAACCAAAGATACTTCTCAACATTTGTTTCAAGGGCCAACTCAAATCCCGAGAAACTACTTCCCTGGCTTCTAGGCAAGCTGTTTAAGAAGAAGGCTCTGCCTCCCAGACGATGTTTAGCTCCTGCCTCCTTGTGAAACCATCTTATCTTCTCTTTTGAAATTTAGTCTAATTGTGCCAATAAAAACAATATTCATATATAATTGTGTAGTTAAAACTAACTTATCATCTAGTTTAAATAAGCTAGTGTTTAGCATAAATACAGGTAAATATCTCAATTTTCCAGATGTAATAAGGGTGGCTCTGAGCACTTTCCATGTGCCCAGTGCAGTGGAAACAAGATCATTGAGTTACTACACACCTGGGGTGGCAACACCACCTCTTCACTCAGCAGCCTCTCACTATGTGATGAGCAGGGCTTATGCTTGATCTGACACCAAGCGCAGAGCCATAGGTTGGTCAGGCTTTGTTTGATCTGATCTCCCAGTTTTATATTTATTAATGAAGTAACAATATGAGAATAAATAAAATGAGGGCAAGATTGAGGAAAGTAAAATAGGGCAAATGTATACTCCGATCATCATAACATTTTCACTTTATTTGGATCCCACACTTTTCCTTTCTTCTCTTGAAATGGTATCCTGGCTGTCTTCTCAGGTGTGGTGGCCTGGTTGTAGTGAGATAAGTGTCTGTGGATTATACGTGGAGGAATTTCAGACTGTCTCAGCATCTCCCCACACCTTATACCCTTCCTATAGCCTCCCCACAGTTCAAGATAAAGACCTCAGGATTGCTTGTATGTTTATGGAGTGTGATGTGGGTATATGCATGCTAAAAGAGGGATTATATAAGGGCTACTCAGCAACCAGTGAGTCTATGAAAATTTTTGCTTTAAACTGCTTTATTGAAGTCCAGGAGAAAATGGAAGATAAAGACTCCCTGGTGCCTTCATTTTCCCAGACATTCATTTTCCCATATCTTTTAAAATTTCACTAGGAATCAATTTCACAAAATCAAATCCATGGATCACTGAATGTTAAGACAACCATGGATCTGCTAATGATGCTATTTATAGTTTAGTTAATGCATATGCATAATAAGAAAAATGTATTTATAGAGATGAGAGATGATTAATTTAATATTGGGAGCAAAACAGATTTACAGTCTGAAAAATGTAATTGCTTTTTGATATCAATTAAAGGACTGTTTCCAAAATCGATATAAATTTTAAAGAATAGCATGAGTCTATGTGAATGATAAGTAACTTAGAAACAATTTAAAATCTTACAAGGAACAATTCTCTTGAGCCCCATGAAGGGCTTTATGGACCTTTGAGAACTCAGGTAAGATTCTGTAAAACTTGCATTGATTTTAATGTAAAGAAAAGCTTGCACACACCACCGACCCGTCACTTGTGTAGTGCCATAAAAGCTGTACTAGACACAGAGCTCCAGAAGTAGTGAATTAGAAAGAATCAGAGCTTGGGGAAGGTGTCTTAGAGATAGTTTGGAATCAGACACAGCTGAAGTCAGACACAGCTGCTATGCCTGGGGGAATTCAAAGCCTGCCATCGGGTACAAGGAGGAGAATAATAGACAGCTCCTCCTCCAACAATTGAGCAGTGAAAGAGCGGGGAGTCCAAGACATACTAAAAGGCCAATGAGTGTAAATTTCTCTCTTTAAAATTGTTTGGATGTCTACTTTGGGTGGACAGGAATGAATAAGAAGGGGATTGTATTCAAGGAAAATGAGTAGAGGGGATTCTGATTTTATTAAAAATATTAATGCTATTTCCAGTGGGATTGCAGTTGAGGATCTCTGCAGTGTGGTGCCAAATGCTTGGCCAAAAGGCCAAGGAAAACTCCATAAATATGAATACTCACTGTTGTGGTCTGTCCAGGAAGAAGTGACTCATTTTGCTGGTGCAGATGGGGAAAGGCTCAAGTCAGTTGGATTCCAAGAAGCACTGACACTAACCATAGTAACACTGAAACTGCTTAGAGGGTTAATGGGTCCGGGTGTGGAAGAAGGCCATTTTATAAAGATAGATCCTAACTCTAGTGAAAACATTTTATAATAAGCATAAAATAGATGTATCTCATGATTAAATATTTAGTTATGGAGTAAAGCTTGAACTATCTGTGAGTTTGTACAACTTATAAAACCTCACTCTCTATTAATTTAATTAAACTTAAAATGGAAATAATAATTATACTTATCTCATTAGATTTTCAGGAGGATTGATTGAGAGAATTTAAGTAAGTATCCTGGAGCAAGGTTTGATTCATCTCCGAATATGGAATCATGACTTAGTTGGAACAGTCAGTTTAATTCTTTCAATGGGTTATCAACACAATCAATATGGCTTCGCCAGCATGACAAGAAAGTATGTGCTGCTGGTCTGGAATTTTTAGCAAGAGATTTTGATCTATATTTTGTTTCCCTCTGGGACTTGCAGAATAGGAGTTGTATTGATTCAGAACAAATTTAGATAAATTCCATTGGTTCAGAAATTGATGTTATGTGTGTGCTGGCTTGTCTACCATTAGAATATTGCCAGGAATAAATCAGTATCATCTAGATATGGAGAAGGTACACAAATAAATTCTAAAGTAGTAGAAACCATAAAGAGCCAGCTACTACGCTAGAGACATCCTTACTTCTCTGAGCTGACATAATGAGGGGTTAAATTATTACATTCTGTGTGGACACCCTGGGCTAGTCATCTTGCTTTGTTCTACTTCGAGGACCTCATTAGTGAAAAGGGAATAATTATAATAGGTAATTCACAAGTTTGTGGTAAAGATTAAATATATGTACATAGAACACATACAGAAGCTAATAAATGCTGCATATTTATTAGATATTATTAATAATACACAGATTAACAGCTTTAGGCCTAAGAGTGTCTCCACAGAACTGGTGGTGGGAGAAACAGACATGGGAATTCTCAAGTTTTTGTCTTTGGTTTTTATCCCTATTCTAATAACATCACTCACTTAATTCAGTATTTTGCAGAAAGCATTTAGTGAAGGCCATCTGTGGACCTAAAAATGTGCAAGATATTGTAGGGAACACACAAAGAGGTGCAAGAAGCACCATATATTATTTCTGTAACTACAAAGCTATCCATTAAGGAATTCACTTTCAGGCAAAGTATACTTTCCTGGTGTAGATACATGGTATTTTTATTAAGTCAGGCAAGGAGAAGCAAGATTTTTCATTCTTTTAAGTGATAATCCATGGTGACTTAAAGGGTATTTCAGGTGAGGGGACCAAAAGCCAAATCAGAGAGATTTGACAGTGTGATGAGTTGGTTGAGGAAGTGATGAAGAGAACCATTGATCTGGAAACACTGTTTAACTCAAGGGGCTTCTATAGTTAGCATTGTGGCAGGGATTCATCTGGTGCTTGTGATTCATACTAGTTGTTAAAACACTGAAATATGCCCACATGCTATTATTAATTCATAAACTGTCCCTTCACCCAGAAAATTTACCCAAACTCCAAACTAAAGATTATAATTTATAATATAATAGTATTATATTAATTAATATTAATACTACTACTATTATCATAGGCAGAATAACAGGAAGTCTTCAGAGCTAGTTTGCTCTAACTCTAGGGCCAATGCTCATGTTGGGCTGTCAGTAGAAAGTCACCCTCGTCATTTATTTAGAGAAGATTTTATCATTCCAGTTAAGGAGATTGTACTTTTCTTCTTGTGACCAAGAAGATCCACTTACAATTTGCTGCTTTTATGAAATTTTCTATATTGTGCAAAAGCACAGCAGGGCAAAACCTCCTCCTGCAACTGGCCCACCTACAAGAGCAATAAGCATAGTGACTCTTCCCTCTCTCCTAGGATTTCCTGTGAGCTTTCTATTAACCATGCAATTGATGCCAGCACTGAAAACCCCACACCAAGCCAGGACAAAAGAACTGCTCAACTATTCAATTTTGTCAATGTCATGGTTAAACAGTCACTTCTTGCACTTATCAAGAGGGTTGTTAAAGGCCACTCTGAATCTGGCTCTAACTCTTGCTGTGTCATACAAATTGTTGCTGTATCTTGGCAATTCTTTTTCAACTTTCTTCTGATGGTCTGGAGAAGGAAATGACTCCAATGAAATGTGGATGTACTTGAGAAAGGTTTGAGAAAGTTCCTCTGAAGACAAATTGGAAATTGATTTTCAATACTTTTAAATTGAAACAAAGAAGTGCTCCTTTTTTCTTTAAATTTGTCTTGGTAATATTATCAAGGAGTTTGATTATATTGGAAAATTTGATTGATCAGAAACAGTTATTTTAATTTAAAATATGCAAAGTCATATTGGTTAAAAAATCATTGCCCAGTCTTGTACTTAAGCAGATAATATTATTCTTTGTTCTTATATCTGTAGATAGTTATTGACATAAATCTGGATTTCCAAACTGTTTAATTTGCTTCCGTTTAGACTCAAAGCATACAAATTCTGTTATTTCTTTTTTTTTATACTTTGTGTTCAGGTAGACCAATGTATTGGAAGAAGTACATATATAACATCCTGGCAAATCCTTAAAGAATCACTAAAAAAGTTGACCCAAAATTTTCTTTCAGATAAACAAAGATGCAAAGAAGTAGATGAAAGTAGGTCACAGTTTATCTTTTATTTGTATTCTTGCATTTTCTTCTATGGTCTCTTGTCACCATTCCAACCCCAGTCCTGGGCTCCTCAAATATCTTCAGCTGTGCTTCTCGTTTTGTTAAATATGCTCCTGAGCTCAATTAGAGTCTCCTTGAGGTCTTTGAATCTGTGTTCCATAAAGGTATCAAAAGAAGTGGCTGATAACTGTGACTTTAGCAATGGCAACCTTGATTTGAATCTTTGGCACCATCGTTGGCTTTGTGAGTACCATCAGGGATCACTCCTAAGTAACAAGGCAGTATTGACTAAAACTCTTGAACACTCATCCTCAAAGCTGGCCACAGGTTTTACTTGATAATTTTTCTCCAACATTTTACTCTGATGAGAAATGGTCCCTGCTGAATCCAATATTGGACTGATAAGAATAACCATTGTTGTCAAAACATAAGTTGATTGCCTGCTTAAATGTATGACAGCGAGTGGGTCTTTACACACTTACATGTAGTAAAGCCAAACTTGACAATCTGAAAGGTGCCAGGCAGCATGTTGGGTGCTCCAGGGCTAAGCCTTTCCAGGTAGGAAGCATCTCAGTTAAATACTCCAGCCTGATATCAGGCAGCCTTTATTTGAGTCCTGATTATGTTCTCAATTTTGGAATGAAATTGGCAGTCTTTGGATGTTTCTTTACCTCATAGTAACTAATCAACATGAGGTTTATGTGGGCTGGAGCATAGTACAGTGGATTTGGCAGTTGCCTTGCACTCGGCTGACTCGATTGCATCACTGGCATCTATGGATCCTCTTGAGTGCAGAGCAAAAGCATCTGAATGTATCCCCCAAAATTTTTTAAAAAAGAGGTTCAGGAAAGAGAACCCAAAAGATAGAAGTTATTGCTGGATAGGTCTTCTTGCAGAAGGGATCCAGTCTTCTAGTATTCTGAAATTCATTTTCTTGATACTCTTGTGAAACTCTACTGTTTCACAAAAACCTCCTTCATTTTCTATATGTCTCTCGAAGATTGCCATAATCTTGAACCACATTTCTCATTTGAGAGATGTGCTGATACAGGAAAAGAAATGTCCCACTAGGAGCTGGGACCAGATCAGACCAGACTCCCCTTCCTACAGCTATGGTTCTTTTTGTCTTCACCTATTAAATCAGCATCCCCGTATTTTGTCCAAAAATGTCTTAATCAGGCATTCCATCTTAAACCTTGAAATCTTTGGGGAAGTGGTTTCACTGTTTCCTTTTTGTCTATATTCTTGTTGCTTTATTTGTTACCTTACTGAAATTTAAGCAACTTGATTGAATCTAAATTCAATTTTTTTGTTTCATATGCATTATGAGTATTTTCTCCCAGCATGTGGCTTGCCTTTTTGTTTTCTTAATGATATTTTTCAAAGAGCAAAAGATTTTAATTTTAAGGAAGCTGGAATTTTTTTGGGTGGTTCATAATTTTTTTTTATTTTAAGAAACCTGAACATATACACAGATAGCACAAAGACACTCACTTGCAGTGTTTTTCCTTAGAAATTTTCTTTTTCTTTTTTTTTTTCTTTTTTTGAGATTTGAATTTAGTTCTATGATTCATTTTAGAGTTCAGTATTGTGTATGGTGTCAAATAACTATTAATGCTTACAAAATTTTAGCATATAACTATCTAGACATCATTTTAAAAGGGTTTTCCTTTTCTCATTGAATTACATTGGCATCTTTGTCAAAGCTCTGTGATCAAATATGTGTAACATATCTTTGTATTATTTATTCTGTGCTTCTAATTCATATGTCTAGTCTCACCACTTTTAAACTTTCTTGAAGTTTATTTAATAAAATAAAGTAATAGAAGCCGGAGAGATAGCATTTGCCTTGCAAGCATCCGATCTAGGACCTAAGGTGGTTGGTTCGAAACCCAGCGTCCCATATGGTCCCCCGTGCCTGCCAGGAGCTATTTCTGAGCAGATAGCCAGAAATAACCCCTGAGCACCGCCGGGTGTGGCCCAAAACAAAACAAAAATAAATAAATAAAAATAAAGTAATAACTAATTCCTCAAACATTTTAATACTTTTAATTGTTCTTCTGGTGCCAGATTGATAGAACAGGGGTTAAGGTTCTTGCTTTGCATGTCCGAACCCTGTCTAGATCGCTGGCACCACGTGGTCAGGAGCAGAAATTAGAGAACCTCAAGTATAAAGGTGAGAGAAGTCCCTGAGCACTGCTAAATGTGTCACAAAACTTTCTTCCTCCAAATGCTTTGTTTCCCTAGACAGTTTGAATTTTTATAACTATTAGAATTTATATCAATTTATGTAAATGTTTATATATATTTAAACAGTTAATTTTTACAAAAATGCCTATCAAAAAGTTTTATTGAGACTGTGATAAATTTTCATATAACATAGAACGATCTAAGTTATAGTATAAAATAATGTGGTCTCCCACTTATTTAGGTTTTTCATAATTTATATTAGCAATATTTTATAGTTTTAGCATACAGATCTTGCACCTCTATTAAATTTATTACTAGACATTTCAGGGGTTTTGGTGTGACTCAATAATGAACTTTTGGGGTTTTCTTTTTGTTGTTGTTTTTGTTTTGGTTTGGTTTTTTGGGGCCACACCTGGTGATGCTCAGGGTTACTCCTGAGCTATGCTCTCAGAAATCGCTCCTGGCTTGAGGGACCATATGGGATGCTGGGCGATCAAACCACTATCCATCCTAGACTAGCGTGGGCAAGGCAGATAGATGCCTTACTACTCTGCGCCACAGCTCCAGCCCCTCAATAATGAATTTTTAAAATATTACTTAGTGTATGGGCCCGGAGAGATAGCACAGCGGCGTTTGCCTTGCAAGCAGCCAATCCAGGACCAAAGGCGGTTGGTTCGAATCCCGGTGTCCCATATGGTCCCCTGTGCCTGCCAGGAGCTATTTCTGAGCAGACAGCCAGGAGTAACCCCTGAGCACTGCCGGATGTGGCCCAAAAACCAAAAAAAAAAAAAAAAAAATATATATATATATATATATATATATATTACTTAGTGCTTGGTTTCTGTTGGCATACAAAAATATAATCAATTATTATCCTTATAACCTATGACTTTACTAAATGATTGTTTAATTTACATAATTATTTTATATTATAATCATAATATAATAACTTGAACCTCCAGAAATTTTATTTTTTCTTTTAAACTTCAGAGGTAGAATATTTAGTCTCTCCCTACATATAAAAACACTACCCCTTTAATATATTATTTTACTCAACTTGCTGTGATTTTAAGAATTTTTGCATCTATATTCATGAAACATATTAATATTTAGTTATTTTTCTTTCCCTGGGTGTTTTCAGATTTCTTTTTCCTTATTTGACTTTTCTTCTTTCTTTGGATATATCTAATGATGCTTGGAAGCTTCTGACTTTGTGGTCAGGGCTTATTCCCAGAAATGCTTGAGAGATCATGTAGAGGAAAGGATTGAATCTGGGACTTCTGCATGCAAAACATAAGCTCCATCTCCTTGTGCTCTGGAAGATCTGGAAGGGATCTCAGTGAGTTCTTTGAAAGATATAAAAAAGACTATATTCCTTTCTGGGGACAGTCTATGGGGCCCAATTTCCTTGCCTTAACCAGTATCTGGAGCTAACTGCATTCTTTGGCTGATGGCATCTCCCATTTTCATTTTGTGCTGGTCAGTTGATTTTTTTCAGATAATATCCCTTTGACACTAATATTTCTTTCTCCCTCATTCATATTTAAGATAATTTATGTTTTCATTAAACCCATTTGATTAAACCAGATACAAAGTGAGTTGATATAGAAAATTAATAACATATGCTTTTTATTTCTTTTACTAAAAATAATCACAAATTTCAGGGAATAGGATGTAGACATCTCTGGAAAGTCATTATTCTGAATAACACACCATTACTGTCTGAAGTTTTCTTTGTATTTATTTATTTCTTATAAATTTCTTTAATAGATATAGCACTTCCATTTTTCTGCACCTTTTGTCAATTTTTAAAATTTATTTGTCCAATTAGAAAAGATGCTATTTGGTACTTCTTTAGAAAGATGTAAGAGGGGAAAAGAGACAAGTACTTGTTCAAGGAGAACATCAGCTTTAAGAGCAAGCTTCTTTGGTCAATTTTAGTTTTAGATTTTGCAAAAAATTTTTCTAATTCACTTAAATTGTTGTGTTTGTTGGTTTAATATTGCTCATGGTACTCTCTTGCTATTCATCAATGAATATAGAATCTCTGGTCATATTTTTCATTTCTAATTTAATGATGAATATTTTCCCCATTATTGCCAGATGCTTTGATTTATTTAGGTATTGAAAGTTTTGTTAACTACTCAAATAACTGTTTATATGTCATTTCACTAATTTTGTCTATATTTTGGTTCATATCTTAATTTCCTCTATTAAGTTTTCTTTTAAAAACCAAGGGATATGAAAATAGAAACTTAAAAACTCCAAACTGCTGTACCAGGTCTGAAAAAATGGTATCAAAATGAAAATCTTAATGGAAATTCTCTCGAAAAGAGTAATAGCAGCTAAGGACATAATCAGTGAGCTAGAAGATGAGACGCATAACAACTCCATACAAGAGAAGAGATTGTGAAAGGGACTTAAAGCAAATGATCAGACAATGAAAAAAATACTCAAAGAATATGAACAGATGAAAATAGAAGTCTTCAATATACTCAACAGAAACAATAAAATATTTATTAGAGTCCCAGAGACCCAGGATGAAAATTCCCAGGAAGAATCAATAGTCAAGGAAATTATTGCAGAGAAAATCTGGCAGCTAAAGAGTGCACGCAACTAAATCCTACATGCTCCAAGAGTATCAGCTAAAATAGATACGAAGAAAAGCACCTCAAAAACCATCTTAGCCACAGTGACGAATCCCACAGGTAGAGATAGCATACTGAAAGCAGAAAGATCAAAAAGGGAAATTACATTCAAAAGAGCATTCTTAAAATTTAGGGGCCGGGCGGTGGCGCTAAAGGTAAGGTGCCTGCCTTGCCTGTGCTAGCTTTGGATGGACGGCGGTTCGATCCCCCGGTGTCCCATATGGCCCCCCAAGCCAGGAGCAACTTCTGAGCACATAGCCAGGAGTAACCCTTGAGCGTTACCGGGTGTGGCCCAAAAACCAAAAAAAAAAAAAATTTACATCAGATCTGTCACAAGAAACCCTCAAGGCCCAAAGGCAGTGGTGGGTTATAGTGACAAAACTTAATGAAATGAATGCTTCACCTAGAATACTGCACCCAGCCAGATTCACATTTAGGTTTTAAGGAAGCAAACATAGTTTAATGGACAAACAACAGGTTAGAAACTTTATAGCCTCAAAACCAGCCTTAAAAGATAAACTGAAGAGTATACTTTAAGACAAGACAGACCAACAGACACATCAAATTTCCACAAAAAGATGACACTAAATCCCATAACAATTATCTCTCTTAACACCAGTGGATTAAATGCAACATTTAAGAGACATAGAGTGGCAAAATGAATTAAAAAGCTGAATCCAACATTCTGCTGCTTACAAGAAACACATCTGAAAAGTCAAAACAAGCATAGACTCAAAAACAAAGGTTGGAGGACAATCATCCAAGCAAAAAAACTCCCTTAAAAAAGCTGAAATGACCATAATAATGTCAGATGACACAAACTTGAGATTTAAAAAAGTTGTAAGGGACAAAGATGGACATATCTTAATACTCAAGGATGTGGACAACAGTAAGAAACATATATACACCCAATGGAAGACCAGCAAAATATTTAAGACAATTGTTGAAAAAATCTGAAAGGTGACAACAATACCAACTCAATAATTATGGCCATACACATACCCAACTATTCCCAGAGATTACGCCTAGTTCTGTCTTAGGCACTACTTCTGCCAGTGCTTTAGTAACCATAGGTAAAATTAGGAATCAAATTGGAGTTGGTCACATGCAAGACAAGCATCTTCTTTATCTACCTTGTACTCTCTCTGAATCTTATATTTATTTTTTTTACTTTGGGGGGACCTTACAAGAAGTGGTCAGTGGATTAGAAGTTCCAGAGTCACCTTATAGTGATGCTGGACTAGTGATTTAATGTTGTAGCCCAATAATGTGATGCTACAGGGAACTTGTAGTGCCAGGGACAGGCAAAACCATTTTTGTGGTACTAAGGGTTATAACTGGTGATGTCATGAATTTGTATGATACTAGGGTTCAAATTCAGAGCAGGTAGTATGTGTATGCTATGTGCCTTAAACCCTGTACTATCTCCCCTGCCCAGGAACCATCTTAAAGTCTTTTAAATGCATCTATACTCAATTCAATATTAATTTTCTTTCTCTTCCTTTCTTTTCTTTTTTCTTCTTTCTTTCTTCATTTCTTCTTTCTTTCTTTCTTTTTCTTTCTTCTTTTTTCTTTTGTTTTTCTTTTTTTCTTTCTTCTATTTGAACTACTTCATAGTGCTCATTAAAATGTACTTGGGTTCCCAGACTATGCACGATCTTGGAAGAAATGCTGCAAAGTAATTTAAGGGGAAAGAGCTCTCTTGGTAGATAAGATAAAAAAAATTAAAAAGTAGGGGGGAAGCATATAGCTTCAGAAGTTGACTTGGCCCTGTCCCTATGAGAGGAGGTGAGAACAAATTCATCATCTCTAAATTTATACTTCCAAGAGCATAACATGACAGTCCCTTGCAGGTTATCATGTGTAGGGATAACTCTTGGGATGGCTCTTTTTTGTAACCACTTTATCTGCTGACTTTCATTTCTCCTGCAGATCTTGCCTTTGTCTTACCTGCCTCATGAACATGTAACCTGTGCAGTTTAATGTTTGTCTACAATCATCTTGAAATCATTAATCAGTTTGGGAAGTGTAAAGGGCCTAGCATTATTTTCATTTTGCACCGGACCCCACAAATTTGGTAGCAAATCCTGTTTACTCAGAAAGTCTATTAAAGACAAGATAATGACTTAGCAACTAAAAGCCCTGAGTAAGGTTCCAAGAACAAATATCTAGGGAGTCACAGACAGTAGGATTTCTATTGGAATGGTGTATTCCACTACCCTTTTTCACTAAAACAGCCTACAGCAGTGCCTCTCCACCCCCAGGCCTCCTTAGGAGATGAATTTTTGGAAAACTAAATCAGACTTTCTGCGGGTATTCCTCACCATTACACCTGCTTACTCCCCCAGTTCTCATTCACATCAAACAACCCAAGATTCAACCACAACCTTATGGTGCGTCTTCTAAAAATGAAAGCTGTTTTAATTAGCAATGGGACACCTCAAATAATTTTAGCAGATGCTTCTATTTTATGCAAGCAGGCACATGTCTTTGCAATTGGCCAATATTGTTCTAATTGTATCATAGCCTATAAATCAACTGGTATGTCTCCTAGAGAGTCTTTCTGAGTGAGTACTGTGGGTTGTAGGAGATCTATTTTATTCACTTCCACTCACCCGAGTATATCTCTTTTAAATATTTAATGCTATTTAATTGTTTTGTTGTTGTTGTATTTTTACTATGTTATCTTCAAATGCTTTATGCTGTCATAAAAGTAAGAATGGAGAGGACAGAAGTATTTGAAATTGGAATGGGTGAATACAGGAGGTGCCAGGGTTTCCCATTTATTTTTAATAATTTTGTTTTAAAAAATGCCTTCTTCCAGAAGGCTGTGGAGCAGACTGCCTGATGCCTTTCATGCCTTTAATATCCAGAAATCTTGTAGCAGAGATGATATGGCATGGGCTGTAATTATAGCTCCTCTAGGTGAAATAAAGAGGTTCATTCTTGAACAGACAAGGCTCATATCTAGAAGTGGGTGTATGTTCTGTGTAACTAAACAGAACACACAGTGCCATGGAAGTTCAGTGCTCTCTATGCTTGGGAAGGTATGCTGCTTGAGTTCAGAATAAGCTGAGTGTAAGTGTTCACTAAATCTTCCTAGCTTGCACTTCCATTTTGGAATACATAATAGAATCATGCTTCTCTCCTTTGAGGTGCTATGTGGCTGTCTGATTTGCATTGGCCAAAGAGATGTGAGTGAGTGTGAACTGTGTTCCTACTCAGTAGAAGGCCTAAAGAGATGGACATCCTTCCCACTGCTGTGATGGTCATGAGTACAGGTGTTGCTATGACACATCTACTACCCCCAGTCCTTGAATTCTAGCCTAAACAGAGCCCTTCTCCAGAACTCAATCACTTTTATGGAAATTTGGAAATCAATTGTTGATGCCACATATCCTTGCCTTTCTTGACTAGAGCTAACTGAGACTCACTCTTTGAAAGTTCCCCCAAGGCCACTCTAAACTGAGCAAAAGAAGGTTTCCTGGAAAAGCAGGCCTTAAAAAGTTGGCAAGACCAAGACTAGCAAAAGAAGACCTACTCATTACATACTTATCTCATGCCCTCCCATTGTGGAACTAGCCAGGAGGTAAGCTCTCTGGCCCTTTTGGGGGTAAGATAATGCAGTTAGAGGACTAAAGAAATAGTACATTGGGCAAGGCATATGCCTTGCTTGCAAGTCTGATTCAATCCCTGGCACCAAGAGTGAAACAAGAAATGATTTCTGACTAAGTATAGCCAGAGTGCCCTGCAGCCTACTTAAAAGAGTATCTAATCTCTGAAACATAGAAGGATGAGTAATATAACACATATTAGGTAAACCAAGCTATGATTTCAAGGTAACTCAGAGAATCTATAGTTTATAGACAGTTGGTGGCCTGATCTCTAGCGACCTAGATTGGGCCTATTGTCAACAGTTTCTCCCAGCATTGCTGTGAGGATGAACTGAGGTATCTCAGGGAATAGCTAAAAGATGTATGGTATGTCCTCATCTGGCAACAGGTACCAGTGATGATGATGACATAGCTTATTCCCTTGTCTCTCAGACATGAAGTTACAGAATTTCTTGGTAAAGCACCTATATAATGTCGGAAATAAAATTATTTTCCTAGTTATACTTTAATGATCTTCAGGGTCACAAGTAACTCAGAGTTAGCCTTGTGATTCCTGCCTCATCTGTTCAGTGCTGCTTTGAGAAACATCATTGAAGAAGCTCTACTTACAGAAAGTATGATCTGGTTCTCCACCAAGCAGTAACCAAGAGTAATGCTCCATCTACAATATTAAAAGTAAATTGTAGATGATAATTACTACTATTTTCTGAGTTCCCCACATTTTGGGAAGTTTTGTCAACAGTGCTTGGGGATCCAAGCACTGAAAGGCTGCTTCTATAATATTTGGACCCTTTGTGCAAGCCAGATTCTCATATCCAATGATGCAGTAATATTCAAGTCGAGTTATGCTGGTAGAAAATGGGGTCACATTCAATAATGCATAGAGGGCCATTCAATGTCAAGAATCAAACTCATGGCCCCTCTCATGCTACACATACATATAGCCCTTTGAGCTATATCCCCTTTCCCCCAATCCACTCTTTTGTTTTGTTTTTGGGGGGACCAAACCTGGTGATGCACAGAGATTACTCCTGGCTATGCTCTCAGAAATCGCTCCTGGCTTGAGAGACTATAAGGGACACCAGGGATTAAATGAGGTCCATCCTAGGTCAGTTGTGTGTAAGGCAAATGCCCTATTGCTGTTCTATCATTCCACCTTTCCAATCAACATTTTATGAACTGAAGCAGTATCCAAGCCAAAGAAATTTACAAAAGAAAGCAAGCAGCAAGAAAAATAGAGAGAGAAAGAAAGAAAGAAAGAAAGAAAGAAAGAAAGAAAGAAAGAAAGAAAGAAAGAAAGAAAAAGAAAGAAAGAAAGAAAAGAAAGAAGAAAGAAAGAAAGAAAGAAAAGAAGAAAGAGAGAAAGAGAGAGAAAGAAAGAGAGAGAAAGAGAAAGAGAAAGAAAGACAGAAAAAAGAAAGAAAGACAGGAGAAAGGAAGAAAAGGAGAGAAAGGAAGAAAGGAAAGAAAAAGAAAGAAAGAAGAAAGAAAGAGAAAATGAAAGAAAAATGAAAGAAAGAAATATAGAAAGACTAAGGATACCCATGACATTCTTCAAAGAAGTGTATCAAACACTTCTGAAATTCATTTGGAACAATAAACACCCTCAAATAGCTAAAGCTATAGATCCTTTGGAAAATGAAAATGGGAGGCATTACTTTCCCCAACTTTCAACTCTATTACAAAGCAATAGTTATCAAAACAGCATGGTATTGGAATAAAGACAAACCCTCAGATCAGTGGATAGGCTTAAGTACTCAGATAATGTTCTTCAAACATACAATCACCTAATTTTTGATAAAGGAGCAAGAAATCCTAAATGAAGCAGTGAAAGCCTCTTCAACAAGTGGTGTTGGCACAACTGGTTAGTCACTTGCAAAAAAGTGAACTTAGACCCCCAGATAACATCATGTATGAAGATAAAATCCAAATGGATTAAAGACCTTGATATCAGACCTGAAATCATAAGGTATATAGAACAATATGTAGGTAAAATACTCCATAACTTTGAGACTAAAGGCATCTTCAAGGAGGAAACTGTACTCTCCAAACAAGTGGAAGCAGAGATTAACAGATGGGAATATATTAAGCTGAGAAGCTTCTGCACCTCAGACGAAAGAGTGCCCAGGATACAGAGCCACCCACTGAGTGGGAGAAACTATTCACCCAATACCCATCAGCTAAGGGGCTAATATTCAAAATATACAGGGCACTGACAGAACTTTACAAGAAAAAAATCTAATCTCATCAAAAATTTGGGGAGAAGAAATGGACAGACACTTTGACAAAAAAGAACTACAAATGGTCAAAAGGCACATGAAAAATGTTCCACATAACTAATCATAGGGAGATGCAAATCAAAACAACGATGGGGTACCATCTCACAGCACAGAGACTGGCGCACATTACAAAGAATGAGAACAAGCAGTGTTGGCGGGGATGTGGAGAGAAAGGAACTCTTATCCACTGCTGATGGGAATGCCCTCTAGTCCAACCTTTATGAAAAGCAATATGGAGATTCCTCCCAAAACTGGAAATTGAGCTCCCATTCAACCCAGCTATTTCACTCCTAGGGATATACCCTAGGAACACAAAAATACAATACAAAAATCCCTTCCTTGCACCTATTTTTATTGCAGTGCTATTTACAATACCCAGACTCTGGAAACAACCTAGATGCCCTTCAACAGATGAACGGCTATAGAAACTATGGTACATATACACAATGGAATATTATGCAGCTGTCAGAAAGATAAAGTCATAAAATTTTCCTATGCATGGATGTAAATGGAATCTATTACGCTGAGAGAAATAAGTCAGGGAGAGAGAGATAGACGCAGAATAGTCTCACTTATTTATGGGTTTTAAGTAAAATAAAAGACATTCTTGCAATAATTTTCAGAGACAAAAGAGAGGAGGGCTGAAAGTTCCAACTCACTACATGAAGCTCACCACAAAGAGTGATGAGTGCAGTTAGAGAAATAACTACATTGAGAACTTTCATAACAATGTGAACAAATGAGGGAAATAGAAAGCCTGTCTAAAGTCCAGGTGGGGAGGGGTGGGGAGGAGGGAGATTTGGGACATTGGTGATGGGAATGTTGCACTGGTGAAGGGGGGGTGCTCTTTACATGACTGAAACCCAACTACAATCATGTTTGTAATCAAGGTGTTTAAATAAAGATATTAATAGAAAAGAAAGAAAGAGAGAGAAAGAAAAAAGAAGGAAGGAAGGAAGGAAGGAAGGACGGAAGGAAGGAAGGAAGGAAGGAAGGAAGGAAGGAAGGAAGGAAGGAAGGAAGGACGGAAGGAAGGAAGGAAGGCAGCAAGGAAGGAAGGAGAGAAAGAAAGAAAAGAAAGAAAGAAGAAAGAAAGAAAGAAAGAAAGAAAGAAAGAAAGAAAGAAAGAAAGAAAGAAAGAAAGAAAGAAAGAAAGAAAGAAAGAAAGAAAGAAAGAAAGAAAGAAAGAAAGAAAGAAAATAGATGAGCTCTTATTTGAAATGTTTCCTACTATACACTTCAATCTATTTTAACATCAAGATATTTTGGAGTTAAATTTAGAGAAAAGAAAGAAGACAAGAAGACATGGTAACTTGCATGTACAGTGGCACATAATGTCTTTAAAATGGTCCTCTGAGAAAATAATCTAGACTCGCCCACCTAAGGCTTTGTATTGTGTCCATTGGAAATGGAGACTCAGAGATTATGCCTTTCACAATGTGAGTACCACCTACCAGCAATAATCCCTGTTTTCTCCACGCTGAGTCTGGCATGCTAATAAATGATTCTAATAGCCTAGAAACCTCCCCTTGTCTTCACAGGCAGAAAGTTGAATAAGATGACTTCTCTGAGAGGAGGGGGGGTCTTCCACCTGAATGAATAATGCATAATTAGGTGGGGGAGCAGGAAAACAAAGGGAACTTCAATGTCTAGTCATTTTCTGTCTGAGGTGGCACTCAAAAAAGGGAAGTTGGGAGAATCACTGAATAATTTCAACTATTTGGCATATGTGTAATATGAGAGCACATAAATATTAATGGTTCTGACCACTACAGCTGGGGAGTTATTTTGTGTTTGGTCTCTATCATCTGGAACTTATTCACTGGTTGGGTACACATACAAATAAGCATTAAAAGTATAATAAGGATTATGTTAGAGACAAGTATGTACAGTGACTGAGACAATGCAGAAGGTTCCAGAGGCTGTGGCTATCGGCTCAGTGAACTTGAAAGAAACAAAGTGACAAGGCTACAAGAGAGCCATGTTCTTCCATCAGTGGTCTCCCTTGCAGGATGGGAATTCGGTGAGGGGCAGGAGGACAAATAGAGGTATAAAGGGCAGGCATGACAATGGTTTAGATTTCCTCTTGAAGCAACTAAGTCTTAAGCAACTAAGATTTAAGCAGGCAGCCATAGTCACACTGGCACTGTCTCACTCTTTAGCTCTGCATGGGGAATGGCTAGTGAGAAACCATAGGAATTGTCTGTGATAGAGCATCAAGGTTGGCAACTACTGGGGAATCGATGGGAAGCAGGCACAGAATCTAGGGTTTCAGCAGAAAGAAAGATGTCATCCTTTGTCCTGCCATTTCACTTCTTAGTTGTAAGCCTTCTCCATAACAAAAGTACCTGGAAATTTAAAATTCAATTCCGAAACAACTAAATTGGCCGGTCTTTAGATATGTTCAGAAATTCACCACCTAATCCAGTGATTATCTCTAGCAGAGAATCAGGGTGTGACTCCACTGTTGCTGTCTGCAATTGGAGTAGCAGTGATCAGGGCTTATGGATTTATGGCCTGGACTTCAGTTCTGCAACCCAGCTACCTCTTTATGACTTTGCTATACTCAGTAGCCTGTTTGGCTCCCCCAGGAAAAGCGGTAAAGGATAGAGCTGGAGGAACCAATCCAGAAGTTAAGAAATGGTGTTTCCATCCTGACTGCTTGAACTTGCCTCTAGGATCTACTGATTCAGCAGGTCTGGGGTGTGACCTGAGAATTTGCATTTCTCCCAGGTTCTCAAAGGAAGCTGATAACACTGCTCAGGCCCCGACTCTGAGACTGTGGCTTTTCAAACCCACAGTCTCCAACAGCAGTTCTTAGTAGGCTATCCAGGACTAGACTTTTAAGTTGGTGCATACAAAATACAGGTAAACTTTTTTGCCTAGGGTTGAAACTGTGTTCTCCAGGAATGGGGGCCTTTGAGAAGAGAGGGCATGGCTGAGAGAGGTGGGGAAGTTGGGGTGAAGTCAGTGGTAACCTGAGGCCAGAGATGCTCTGACCTGTCTGGCTGACAGTGTTGCATGGTCATGTTGCCATGGCTGCTCCTCCATTCCCTAGCCAGTTTTCCTCTGCTGATATGTGGAAAAATCAATGCCAGCAAAGTATTAGAAAAACCATCGAATTGCCCTTACCTGCCACCAGGTGACACCTGATATTGATTTAGCTTATGAAAGTGATTCACAGGTTTGCTGAAGCCTGGAAAAGATCAAATGTAACGAGCCTCATGATCCTATCCTCCGTCTCTCCTCTCAGTGAACACTAGAGGAGGTAATTGGGAAATCATAGACCGAAGAAGCTTTTTTAGTGTGCTCGCAAGGAGAACAAAATACATAAGAATCTTTTCATTGGGAAGAGAAGAGATTTTTAGTCTCATTCATTTTTATTTAGAGCAATTTTCTCTTTAAGTGCAACATCTTGGCCATTATAGAATAACAATTTTAACACAACCAGTAAATCAAAGAAAAAATTACCTCGGAGGAAAGCTTTCTACAGATATTCCAATGGTTATGCAGCAAGCAGCTAGGTTAGAGCTGAGAAAAGATTGGCCATATGCCAGGATCCAACCTCTTGGAAGAAACTTGTTTTTGTAGGGTAAGTTCTGGGAATAAGAAAAATATTTATTAGTTTGTGACTTCAGGCAGTTTCAAACTCCCTGAACCTTGATTTATAATAATAAATTACAAACTTATTTGCTAAGTGACTCTGCAGACTGGAAAGGTGATAAGCAGTAGTGCTCATACATAGTGTTCCAGGGTTACAGCTGTGATTGCTATGGCATTGGAAGCAATAACCTGGAAATATTTTTTGTAGCAGAAAGGCAGAATGTCCATTAATTGGCTGCTGTGACACGTATATTATTTGCTCTTGACTCTCGTTGAGTATGATCTTAGAAATCATAAGGAGAAACCACCTACTCCACTTTCTTTAGTGGTTAGCTTGAAAGCTAGTTGATCATTTTGATCAGTGAGATGCAGATAGAAGTGATGCTATAAGCTCATTTTAGGTCTTACACTTAGAAACATTTTACAAAATCCTCCAAACCTTTTGTTTTGTCTCTACTGGCCTTGAGAACAGATATTTGAGTTTACCTGCAAGAGGCGGAGTAAGGCTATCAGATCTGCTTTACATCTTTACTAGTGAGTAATAAATAAAACATTCTTTATGTTAAGAATGAGAGAGTTTTTGTTACTGCAGCATTGTTTACTACTACTTGAACAAAACACAAATGAGTACTGTGTATTTATTAGAATATTAGACACAGGGATGAATAATCAAACTGCATTCAGTCTTCACAAATAAAAAAAAAAAGAAACCTTAAGTCTGTGGAACCACTTTGTTGTAGCTTACAATCCTTACACTATCTGCAAGCTTGACTTGTTTTATATATATATATATATATATATATCTATATATATATATATATATTACTATATATATATACATATACATATATATACATATATATATCATATTTCTCTAGAGAACAAACAGGGCTGAAAAAGAATCTGTAAAATGGACTACTCTTTTGTCTTGATTTTCTCTTTATTTGTAGTAAAGGATAGAACAACCTTTATTTAACCACTAAGGGATTTCATGTTCTAAATTATACAAGTTTATTAACGGAATCTCCTTTGATGGCTCAGGATTGTCAGTTCATTATTTCTTAGTGTTAGATGTCTTTATTAAAAATAATTTTGTGCAGTAATTATTTATTCCTCTAGTTAATTATTATATTAATTTTGAATAAAATGAATTTTGTTACATTATCTTTGGGTTTAAAATTTGATTAAATGCTGCACTAATTAGGTCTTCACTACCTCCTTTTGCTTTTACATATTTGTATGTGATTTTTTTGGTCCTTGTATGTTGCTTCTATACCCACACCATTCAAATGTACATAAGTCAACACACACAATAGAGGTTTTTGTTCATTTATAAACATTTTAAATAACAATTTGTTGTATACTTTCCAGAACTATCATGTTTAGCACTGACATTAGTCCATTGATTTTTTTATAGTTACTCAATATTAGCATTGATGTAGTCCATCCATGTTCTTAAGATTTTTTAATCTAACTTTTACTGATGTAGGTTAGTGTATGTATGAATTGATGTGATTTTTGTTATTTGGGTTGGTTTGTGAATCTTCAAGTGAGTTTCTTTTCCAACTATACTTGCTTCCCTCTTGTACTCCTTTCCCTGTAACTAGTCATCTAATATTCATTTCTAAGACTTTTGTGATTTATATAAACAGAAATTGTGTGATGTGTAATTGTAAAATATATAATAGCACAGTATTATGTTTGGCTTTAAAAATTTTAGTAACATCCACACAATATAAAATTAAGCACATTGTAGTGCTCAAACTAAAAGTATTTAGGACTTTGACAATATACAACAGTCACCTGTTACACCCCACTCAGGAAGGGCACACACATCAAAAGTGTTGCACTCCTGAAAAAGAATTATTTGCCAAAAAGGCCTGCTTAGAGCAGTCAAATCAGTTGACCCTTTGCGTGGATTGTTTGGCCATAATTCTAAAACGTGGCTGTAACTATCTCTCTCTTTATTTTTGACCATTATTAGAAATCAGGCCTCAGTAATTCTAACAAAGGAGGACAGTAAAAATCCCGCCAAAAGTCTCCCACTAACCAGCTCTCTGTGATCTCTGCTACCTTGGCGCCAAGATCATGTTTTTTCCAAAACTTAGCTCATAGTAAAGCAATTTTCAGTTTTCCCCCAAAACTCAAACATTTCTCTCTCTTCCCACTTCCCTGAAAATTACCTGGTTTCTCCTGCTTACCCAAAACAAAGCAAACCCACAACAAAACTTCTTTTCACCTTCAGTATCAGTTCTTCAATATACAAATTTTTTTTTTTTTGGTTTTTGGGTCACACCTGGCTGTGGTCAGGGGTTATTTCTGGCTCCAGGCTCAGAAATTGCTCCTGGCAGGCACAGGGGACCATATGGGGCGCCAGGATTCGAACCGATGACCTCCTGCATGAAAGGCAAACGCCTTACCTCCATGCTATCTCTTTTAGCCATGGCCTTTCATTCTGTTTCCCTGACCATCTCCCACTTTCTTTGATCTCCAAAATTACACCCCACATTCCAGAGCTCAACCCTTAAAAGTTACCCACCCAGCTCAAAAAATAAATTTGTCTTCATCTTTCTAGACGCAAGTCCCCATGCATTCTGTGTGGTCTCATTTATTTCATATTTCATAACTCATATTTCATATTCGCCTCTTCGTGCTTCCGCTTGACTCTCAGTGGGAAAATGAACTCACTAAGGTCATGCTTAGGGACTTTTTATTCCATTAAGATAAAGGGTCCGCAGCAGTCACCTCTCTAAGATGCAAAATATTTTCCATTTCTAAATGGAGGCCATACTGATTATGTAGTTACTGTCTTCTCACCTTCATAGAGTCCCTGGTAACCATTTATCTGCTCTCTGCCTCTATATCTCCAGCTCTTCTGGTTAGTGTGTGTGTGTGTAGATGTATTATGAAGATGTCTGTATCATTCTTCTCTGATTTTTACTTTTGAAATCTATCCACATTGTGGCTTGCACCAGTACTTTATTTTCTTTTTTGCTTTTGTTTTGATTTTGTGTTGAGGCTACACCTGGCAGTACTAGCATATACACTTAAGTGCTCTTAAGTGCACCAAAGAATCACACCTGGGAAGGTTCAGGTAACCATATTTGGTGTTCAGGAACCAAACTCAGGTTACTGTGTGAAAGGCAACTCTTTACCCATTGTTCTCTCTCTCTCTCTCTCTCTTTCTCTCTCTCTCTCTCTCTCTCTCTCTCTCTCTCTCTCTCTCTCTCTCTCTCTCTCTCCTCTCTCTCTCTCCCTTCTCCCTTTCTTTCTCCCTCTAGTACATCATTCTTTTATGTTTGAATTCTTTTTACATTATATGATCAAGTACATTTTGTTTATTCATTTATCAGCTAATGAATGTTTGAGTTATTTTTACTTTTCTACTATTGTCAATACTGCTACAAACATTTATGTGCATCTTTGTTGCTGAGTAACTTTTTCATTTCTTTTGAATATATACATCAGATCTTCTGACTAACATACTAATTCTATATTAAAAATGTGAGGAAGTATGAAATTCTTTTCTACAGTGAATATTATCATCCACATCTGCAATATATAAAGCATTTCAACAAGCATTTATTTCATTCTATTCATTTTAGTAGTATAAAGTGGTATCTCCTTATGGGTTTGATTTGATTTCCCTGAGGCTTAATGTTGAATATATTTTGTTATACTTAACTGGTCATTTGCATATACAATTTGGAGAGACAACTACTAAATAATTTGTCCATTTTTTAGCTTTTCATATTCAAAGATTTTTAAATATTTTAACCACTTCTTTATTTTTAATAATATCTTTATTTAAACACCATGATTACAAGCATGATTGTAGTTGGGTTTCAGTCATAAAAAGACTTCACCAGTGCAAAATCCCCATCTCCTCCCTCCTCACCCCCTCCACTTGTATTCAAGACAGGCTTTCTACACCCCTCACTCTCTGACATTGTTATGATAGTTCTCAGCATAGTTATTTCTCTAACTGCACTCACCACTCTTTGTGGTGAGCTTCATATCTTGAGCCAGTCCTTCCAGCCCTCATTCTGGGAATTATTTCAATGTCTTTTATTTTTCTTAAAACCCACAGATGAAGCACAGTTTCATATAGTCCCATTTGTTTATCTCTGCTTTCATTTATTTTGAGAGTGATGTTTCCACCCTGAAGATGCCTTTAGTCTCAATGTCATGGAGTGTTTTACCTACATGTGCTTCTTCCGGGTTTGATATCAAGGTCTTTAATTAATTTGGATTTGACCTTTGTGCATGGTGTTAGATGGAAGATGAGTTTGCTTTTTTACATGAGACTGTCCAGTTGTCCCAACACCTCTTGTTGAAGAGGCTTTCCTTGCTCCATTTTGCATTTCTTGTTCTTTTACCAAAATTAATCGTACGTCTGGGGAACATTCTCTGAATACTCAAGTCTATTTTATTGAGCTGAGGGTCTATCAATCCCATGCTATTTTAATGACTATTGTTTTGTAGTACAATTTAAAGTTGGGGAAGTGATGCCTGCCTCCCAAATACTTTTTCCTAAGGGTTGCTATAGCTATTCGTGCATGTTTATTGTTTCAAATTAATTTCAGGAGTGTTTGATCCACTTCTTTGAGGAATGTCATGGGTACCCTTAGAGGAATTTTATTAAATCTGCACAATGCTTTCAGGAATATTGCCATTTTAATGATGTTAATCTTCCCAATTTATGAATAGTGTCCCTATTTCATTGTGTCTCTATTTCATTGTGTTCTCTTTTATTTCATGAAGCAGTGTTTTGTAGTTTTCTTTTGTATAGATCCTTCACATCATTAGTTAAGTTTACTCCAAGATATTTGAGTGACACTGATGTGAATGGGGTGTTTTTTTTTAATGTCCATTTCTTCTCTATCATTATTGGTGTATAAGAAGGCCATTGATTTTTGTGTGTTACTTTTGTAACCTGCTACTTTGCTATATGAATCTATTCTTTCTAGAAGTTTTTGCTAGTCTTTAGGGATTTCTAAGTATCGTATCATGTTATCTGCAAACAGTGAAAGCTTGACTTCTTCCTTTTTTTTATCTGGATGCCCTTGATATATTTTTCTTGCCCAGTAGCTACGTAAGAACTTCCAGCACCATGTTGAATAAGAGTGGTGAGAGGGGGCAGCCTTGTCTTGAGCCAGATTTTAGAGAAAAGGCTTTTAGATTATCTCCATTGAGAATAATATTTGCCATTGGCTTGTGGTAGAATGCCTTGACTATATTGAGAAAAGTTCCTTCCATTTTCATCTTGATGAGGGTTTTTATCAAGAATAGGTATTGGACCTTATCGAATACTCTCTTTGCATCTCTTGATATGATCATATGGTTCTTATTTTTATTTTTGTTGGTATGGTGTATTATGTTGATTGATTTACATATGTTAAACTATTCTTGCATTACTGGAATGAAATCAACTTTATCATGGTGTATAACCTTCTTGATGAGGTCTTGCATCCTATTTGCCAGAATTTTGTTGAGGATGTTTGCATCTGTGTTTGTCAGGAATATTGTTCTGTAATTTTCTTTATTTGCACATCTCTGTCTAGTTTTGGTATCAGGGTGATGTTAGCTTCATAAAAACTATTTGGGAGTGTTCCTGTTTCTTCAATTTCATGAAAGAGCCAGAAAAGTATTGGTAGTAGTTCCTATTGAAAGGTTTGAAAGAATTCATTAGTGAATCCATTTGGGCATGGGCTTTTGTTTTGGAGAAGACTTTTGATTATGCTTTTCATTTCCTGAGAAGTGTAAGGTCTATTTAGATATGCTAGGTCATCCTGGTTTAACTATGGAGGATTATAGGAGTCCAATAATTTATCCATTTCTTCCAGGTTCTCATGTTTCATGTCATACATTTACTCAAAGTCATCTCTGATTACTCTTTGAATCTCTGTAATATCTGTAGTGATCTCTCCCTTTCATTTTTCATTTGGTTTATTAAGTTTCTCTCTACCCATTTCCCCCCCTCCATTTTTTGTGAGTTTTGCTAGTAGTTTATCTATCTTGTTTATTTATTTAAAAGAACCAACTTTTGCTTTTGTTGATTTTTTAATTGTTTTTTTAATTTCTACTTCATTGATTTCTGCTCTAAGCTTTGTCATTTCCTTCTGCCTACCTATTTTTGATTTCTTTTGTTGATCACTTTCTAATTTTATAAGCTGTGTCATTAAGCTTTTTATGTAGGCCCTTTCTTCCTTTCTGATGTTTGCTTGCAAAGCTATAAATTTTCCTCTTCGTACCACATTTGCTGTGGCTTATAAATTCTGATAATTTGTATCTTCATTGTCATTTGTTTTCAGGAATATTTTGATATATTTTTATTTCATCTCTGACCCACTGGTTGTTCTGCAGTATGCTATTTAATATCCAGGTATTAAAGTTTTTCTTCTGTGTCCCTTTGTAGTTCACTCTAATTTCAGTGCAATGTGATCTGAGAAGGTAGTCTGTACAATTTCTATCCTCTTAACTTTATGGAGATATGTTTTAAGGGCCAGCATGTGGTCTATCCTGGAGAATAACCCATGTACATTGGAGAATAATGTGTATCCAGTTTCCTATGGAAGGTTTGCCTAGGCAATACTAGGCCAGTTTTTCCATTTCTCTTTTCAGAGCTAGTATATTTTTGTTGAGTTTCAGCCTGGTTGACCCATCAAGGAGTGACAGAGCAATGTTGAATTCTCCCACTATTATTGTGTTGCTATTGATATCTTTCAAATCTATCAACAATTGTATTAAATATTTTGATGGTCCCTCATTGAGTGTGTATATATTTAGGAGTGTGTCATACAAATCCTTTGCTTAGTACAAAAAGGTCCATCTTTGTCCCTTATAACTTTTCTGAGTCTAAAGTTTATGTCATCTGATATTAATACTGCTGCTTCAGCTTTTTAAGAAGTTGTTTGCTTGGATGATTGTATTCAAACCTTTGATTTTGTGTCTGTTTGTTCTGATTATTCAGATATGTTTCATGTAGGCAGCAAAATGTTGGATTCAGCTTTTTGATCCATTTTGCCATTCTTTGTCTCTTTTTTTAAATATCTTTATTTAAACACCTTGATTACAAATACGATTGTAGTTGGGTTTCAGTCATGTAAAAGAACACCCCCCTTCACCAGTGCAACATTCCCATCACCAATGTACCAATTTTCCCTTCTCCCTACCCCATCCCCACCTGTACTTAGTCCATTGATTTGAGAGAGATAATTGTCATGGGATTTAGTGTCATTTTTGCCTAGAAATTTGGTGTGTCTGTTGGTCTGTTTTGTTTTAAAGTAGACTTTTTAGTTTTTCTTTTAAGGCCAGTTTAAGTCTGTAATGTTTCTGAGATATTATTTATCTGTGAAGCTATGTATACTTCCTTCAAACATGAAAGTGAGTTTTGCTGGGTGCAGTATTCTAGGCAAAGTATTTATTTCATTGAGCTTTGTCACTATATCCCAACATTGCTTTCTGGCCTTGAGGGTTTCTTGTGACAGGTCTGCTATAAATCTTTAGGATGCTCCTTTGAATGTAATTTCCCTTTTTGATCTTGCTGCTTTCAGCATTCTATTCCTATTTGTGGTATTCGTCATTGTGACTAGGACGTGTCTTGGGGTGCTTTTCTTCAGGTCTCTTTTAGCCAGGACTCTTCGGGCATACAGGATTTGATTCCACACAGTATTTAGCTCTGGGAGTTTCTCTAATGATATCCTTGACTGTTGATTCTTCCTGGGGGTTTTCTTCCCGGGTCTTTGGAACTCCAATGATTCTTATGCTGTTTCTGTTGAATTTATCAAAGACTTCTATTTTCATCTGTTCACATTCTTTGAGTATTTTTTCCATTTTCTGATATTGCTTTAAGTACAGACTTCTGCTGTATGGAGTTGTTCTGCATCTCATCTTCTGCTCACTGATTCAGTCCTCAGCTACTATTACTCTGTTGGCTTTTCATTGAGTTTTTCATTTCATCTACCAAGTTTTTCAGTCCTATTATTTCAGTTTGGAGTTTTCTGATTTCTATCTTTGTGGTCTATTCAGCT
Organism: Suncus etruscus; assembly: GCF_024139225.1. NCBI lineage: Eukaryota > Metazoa > Chordata > Mammalia > Eulipotyphla > Soricidae > Suncus > Suncus etruscus. Next base: position 101,836,984 of record NC_064853.1, read on the forward strand.
CAATCTATGATTTCTTTAGGTTCTATAAACATCCTCCATATTTATTCTCTAAACTCCTTATCTGAGAGGTGAACTAGATTGTTGACACTTTTCAGATTATCAGAGCTGCCATCTTCATTCTCTATGAATCCTGTTGGCCTGTGTTGTTTCCCATTGTCATGCTTGTAGTATGCTTCTTTTATACCTGTTATGTTGGGGTTCATTGGGTAGAAGATTCGAGAGGCATCTCTGTGAAGCTCCTTTGGCTCCACCCTTTTTGGGTCGGACAGCTAAGCTCAGTAGAGGTGCCCCCAGGGAACGATGGGCAGAAAGGATCAAAGTCCAGACACAGGAGAGCAGAAAAGGTAGAATTCAGAATGTCCAGAATGTCCATGGCTCCAAGGTCTCTGTCTCCACGTCTTCACCAGGTGCACGAGTGGATGAGCTGGTGCTGATTGAGCTCAAGTGGTAAAAACATTTCTCAGGCTCCTGCAGTGACTCACAAAGAAAATTTAGGCAGTGGTTAATAGCTCCTAAAGCTGGGGAGTTGGGTGTTCTCACTATAGGAGTCTACTGATAGCTGTGACTGTCTGGCTTCTAGCACCTGGGGCAGAGGAGGCTTTGGTGTCCTCAGTGAAGCAGTTCCTGCTCCCAGACTTTGGTCTTTAGCTCTGGGAGGTGTACACAGGAGATAATTTGTTCTAAGGAGAGTTCCAGAAGCTAAAATTCTGCCTGATTTCAGTTTGTGAAAGGTTGAAAGGAAGAAAGATGTTGATTTGTTCTTAACATCTTAATACATTTTGGATACTTGACACTTATCAGATCCATAATTTGAATATCTGTTTCAAATTCTTTGAGTTATCCTTTTGTATTCTTGATGATATCTTTTTTATGTAGACCAATTTATCTATTTTTCTTTGGTTGTTATTTTTTTGCAATATATACAAAAATTAATTGCCAAACCCAAGAGTAAGAAGATATTTTCCATAGAAAATGCCTCCAATGTTGAACTGGTGGTGCCTTTTCCAACAAACAAAGCATGCAGCATGCTTTTCTACTTTCTGATCTCTATCTCTATTCTTCCAAATTCTTTGACCATCCTCTCTCCTTTTTATGCATAACATTGTGGCCACATTGGGTCCCCATATTAATCAAAGATAAGAATATCAAGATCCTTTATTTTATTACATACAGAGAGTATCCAAGTTTTGTTATAAATCCATAGGTCCTGGAAATTATGGCATGGTTGCTATTGGGTGTCATATGTTTGTAGATAGCTCAAAAAAGCTGGCAGTTTTGAGTAAAAATTCCATTTACATTTAGATCCCTATATCTTTTCCACTTTCAAATATCACCATCTTGATCAAGTGATTCTGTTGTAATTTATTTTATTTTATTGAAACAATTGTGATCTACAAAGTCCTTTATAGTTGAATTTCAGATATACAGTGAGTTAGGACTATTCCTACCACTAGTGTCAATTTCCCTCTACCAATGGACCCAAAGTGTATCCTATACCACCACCCTTTGTCCCTTTGCCTGCCAATATAACAAGACCGATTAACTTTGTATTGTTAATTTTTAGGTCCCTTGGTTCTAATGTCATTGACTTTGGCTTGGATATTTCTGTCCTTATTTTTCCCCCTCCAATGCATTTGAGACCACTTGGCCACTGGTTTTCAGAATTTCTTTATTCCTTTCTTCTTAGTTTTATTTTAAAAAATGCAGGAATATGTGGTAAAACAAAGTAATCCATGCCCCAAGGTTCTATGAAATGAAAAAAAAGAAAAGAAAAAAAAGGGGTGTGTGGCAGTTTGTTTTTGTGGGATTTGTTTTGTTTTGTTTTGCAAAGTCACAACAAGCCTTTGGCCTAAAAACAGCAGGACCCTAACCATGAACCATGAAGCATTGTGCCACTAGACCAACTACAGACTCTGGGCATACTAAGTTGTCTAACCTCAAAGTCTTTCTTTGTGGTCCCAGTAAAAGTTCTTCACAATCACAGTTGTCATGATCAAGTTTCTGTAGTTAGAGATCCTGGTTTTTGTACAGATCCTATGTCAAAGAAACAAGGAGTTTCTTCTAGATTTATCTCACCTTTAGAAGGCAATGCATGGAGCCCTGCCCTGAAAGCAAGTTGTTGCTGTTACCAAGTCATCAGGGTGTCATAAGAACCCACTCTGGGGCAAGTCAATGCCAGGCAGCATTAGAGCCTTCCCTGGTACAAGTCCAATTCCTGGTGCTGGTGCAGAAAACTGTGCTGGTTTCATAGATGGGGTTCAAGGTTCAGGGTAAATAGCCAATATCCAATCTTCTGAAGCCTAAGCCAAGCCACTATGACAAGTGTTCAGGGTTATTAGACCCTACTGCAATATAAAATTAATGTGTTGCTATCCCTATTAGATAAGAACTTGTTTCACACATAAGATTTCCCCATTTTAATGTACCTATGTAAAAAAGAACAATGCCACATGATATGTAATTTTTGTAATTTTTGTTTTAATCTAAAATGATCAAGTGAAAATAGTTTCAGGAAAACATACATAAATATCTTTCTTTTCGTTTTTCCAGAAATTCAAATATACCTTGTATTTTTAATTAACTTTCTGTTTAAATACATTTAAAATATTTTATGGGGGATGGTGTACAGGGATTACTCTGGCTCTGTGCTTAAGAATAACTTCTCTCTCTAAGGAATCTCTGTGAAGGGATCACTTCTGGCAGTGCTCAGGGCACTATATATAGTTTTAGAGATTGAACCTGGGTGTGCAGCATGCAAGACAAGTGTCCTACAGATTGTATGATCTCTTCTTCCCTTAAAGACATCACTTGAGTCAGTTTTTAAGGATATGTCTTCTAGTGACATTTAAAAGTATTTTATTTGCCTGGAAATGCTTTATTTCATACCACAAGAATAGTTTCAGGTTTATAGTTTATAAGTTTCATTATTTCAATACTTAAAAGATCTTAGGCCACCTTCTTTCTAACTTCCATAACTCCAGATGAGAAAACTATTGATTCAAATGGGTGTTCCTCTACAGACCCTCTATTATTTCTTTCTAACTAGTTCAAAGTTTATTTATCTTATCTTTACTTATGAAAGTTTATTTTTATGTGTCTGGATATAGATTTGAAGGGCTTTTCCCTACTATAATTTACTATTAATCTTCAAATCTGTATCTGTCACTGAATTTTACAAGCTTTCACCTTCTATTTCCTCAGTGACTCTTTGACCCATCTTATCTAGAGTGACAGTCATCCCTGGGGTTTAGTATATGGGTCTTGGCATACTATTGTAAAGCTATATTCAGTTTTCTTATTTTTAATTTTATTTCAGTCATCATGATTTACAATTTCATTATACTATTTTTATACCTTATTATGCTTTCTGTCTCCAGTTTTTTTGTGTCTCATTTTTTAATTTCTTTATTTAAACACCGTGATTACAAACATAATTATAGTTGGGTTTCAGTCACAAGAACAACCCCCTCTTCAACAGATAAATGGCTAAAGAAATTGTGGTATATATACACAATGTACTATTATGCAGCCATCAGGAGAGATGAAGTCTCATCAGGAGAGATGAAATTTTCCTATACATGGATGCACATGGAATCTATTATACTAAATAAAATAAGTCAAAGGGAGAGAGATAGACACCGAATAGTCTCACTCATTTATGGATTTTAAGAAAAATAAAAGACATTTTTGCAATAATTCTCAAAAGGTCCAGCTCACAACATGAAGCTCATCACAAAGAGTGATGAGTGCAGTTAGAGAAATAATACATTGAGAACTATCATAACAATGTGAATGAGTGAGGGAAGTAGAAAGCCTGTCTAGAGTACAGGTGGGGGTGGGGTGGGGAGGAGGGAATTTGGGACACTGGTGATGGGAACGTTGCACTGGTGAATGGGTGTGTTCTTTACATGACTGAAACCCAACTACAATCATATTTGTAATCAAGGTGTTTTTAAATAAAGATATTAATAAAAAAGAATACCTCCTTCACTGTGCAACCTTCCCATCAACCAGTGCCCTCTAATTATTGGATTTCAAGCATTCAACATTGCAGTAACATGTTCTCCATCAGAATATTTCTTTCCTCCAATATTGGGAGGGGTACCCCTCCCTCACTTTCCCTCTTGTAACAATTCTTTTGTGTCTCCTGCCATGGTCAACTTTATTCTATAAACTAATTTTCTTTTTCTTGCCATTTGTTATTTCCATATCACAATATGAGAGAGTTTATTCTGTATATCTGTCCTCCTTTTGACTAACTTACTCTGCTTGATATCCTTCAATTCCATCTATGTAGGAGAAAAGTGCATAATTTTACCTTTTCTTATAGCCGGGTAGTTTTTTATTGTGTATGTATGCCAGTGACTTTATCTAGTCATCTGTTCTTTACTTGGGTTCTTTCCAAATTTTGTCTATTACAAATAGCATTGCAAAAGCATAGAAATACAAGTGTCTTTTTTGAATCTAGTTTTTGTATCTAAGCAGTAGCTGCCCAGAAGTGGGATTGCTGGGTCATACTGAAATATAATTCCTAGTATATTTGAGAAGCGTTTGAACTGTTTTCAAAAAGATTGAACCAGCAACATTCTCACTAGCAGTGTATGAGAGTATCTTTTTCCCCCACATCTATACCAGCACCAGTCATTTTCATCTAATTCTTGGCAACCTGATTGTCTTTCTTTAAGAAGTTTCCATTCACTTCTTCACCCATTTTTCGATGAAGTTGATTTGTTGTTGTTTTATTAGTGCTTTTTATATCTTGAAAATTACTTACCCTTTGTTTCTGTGTTTAAGCCTAAATGGTATTATTTTGATCTTTGACTGAAATCGGGTTCCTACTGATCTTCACTGATGTTTACTACCTCTTAGAAGAAGGTTTTCATAGATGAGGTTCAGGTATATTTTATTTTATTTGAGAGGGGGTTGGGTCACACCCGGCAGCGCTCAGGGGTTACTCCTGGCTCTACGCTCAGAAATTGCTCCTGGCAGGCTCGGGGGACCATATGGGACGCTGGGATTCGAACCACCAACCAAAGCAAACGCATTACCTTCATGCTATCTCTCCGGCTCCGTATATTTTAAGTAGAGAAGGAATTTAATTTGATGCCTTCTAGTGAGACCTCACTCTTCACATACTCCACCACTCCCAACAATAGTATCTCTGAGTGAAGATGAAATTCTTGGACCCATAGGAACAAAGCAGCCATCTACTGTAATCATGTCCCTCTTGCTGGCTTCATAGCTCAATCTACCTGTCTTTGTGGAAAGGGAAATTTCAGGCCTAGGGAGGAAATAGAAGGCTTCCCTGTTCCTGGATTTCCAATCATTTCTCCTTGCCAGTGTTTTGGGCTTAACTGACATTGTCAGAGTTATCCTCCCAAAAGCCTTTTTAGGAAATGCATTATGATAAAGTTTTATGTATTCAGTGTTGTATTATCCCCACCAGAGTGTCCACTTCTCTCCATTATTCTTCAGGGTTTCTTCCTTACCATCACTTCCCCTATTCCCCATCCTGGGTAAGTTTTATTATGTAAACCAGTTCTCAGTTTCTGTTGTCTTCGGCCATTTGTCATGCTTATACATATAAGAGAAATCATTTTGTATCTGAGAGTTGACTCCTTTTGAATCCAGATAAAGTGTGAAATTATTTAGATTATTTTCTACTGCAAAGTTGGGGCTGGAAAAAGCCAGGTCTAGGTTTCCTTATCTTGATGAGGGATACAAGATTCCCTGCCTTTACATTATTGCTCTAGTTGCATTATTGCTATATTGCTGAAGTTCAACCCAGTTCACTTTCTCTTGCTACCTTTCAGAGCTCTTTGTCGCTTTCTTTATTTCTAGAGTTTATGGTTGCACTTAGCAGAAGAAGATGAAGGCAACAAATTTACACAATTTTGACTGCATCATTTTTCTTTGAAGGTTTCTTCCTAAACATTGAATTTGAATTCTCCAGTGAAATTCTTTAAAATGCATTCTGGACACTGATTTATTTCTTTAGCTTAAAAGAAAATTTCACTTGGGGGGCTGGAGAGATAAGACAAAAGGTGAGGAACTTGGCTTTCACATAGCTGACTAAAAACAAAATGAAACAGAATTTTACATTTTTTTATTTTCTTTCTATTTTTCTAGATTTGAATGAGTCTGTCTTCCCAAATACTATTTTGGTTTTTATTTATGTCTATCTTATTCCTTTCTGTCTCTTTCTCATCCATACTATAGAATTTTCTTAAAGTCCTAGTCATCCCTGTATAACTTTTCTCATTGATGAGTAAAAGAATTATACGTAGGGAAGATCAAGAGAGAATTTTGCCACCTTGTGCCAGACTTTGGAAGATGACTAAGTAGATCGAACTTTGGCATGCAAAAGGATCCAATTGTTCTCCAACGTCTAAGTACAGTGAACAAAGCCCTTGACTAAAATTTACCCTTGAGTGAAACCACTGCCATTTCATTTTTTTTGTCTGTTTTTTTTTTGTTTTGTTTTGTTATGGGTGGTTATTTTTGGATCTATATACTCAGAAATTATTCCTGGCAGGCTCTAGGGACATATAGGATGTTGGAGATTGAACCTGGGTCAGCCACATGTAAGGCAAATGCCCTACTTGCTGTCTATCACTCTGACCCCTAAATTTTTGTTTGGTTTTATTTTTCATTGACATTTCTATAAGTTATTTTGAATTATCTAGCATCTCCTCCCCACTTTCTATAATGTTCCATGGCCCCCACCACTGGACCCAGTGGGTATGGATAATACAGTCAATATTTTATGAGTCAGGAAGATGTAGACCTAGCTAGTTCAGAAGACAGAACCTTAATGAATGCTGGTGTGGGAGCATTTCCTTAGGGTTATCAATTTCTCTATTGTATGGGTGAATAATATCTTAACATTTTTACTGACTGACTTGAATTTTATCTCAAATCTGAAAGACAGTAAGCCTTACTAACTTTAATTTATAGACTGTCATTTCTGAGGTAAGAATAGGAGTTTCTTAATCCACTTGTTTGCTTGTTATTGTCTTGTGATGAATTGCATTTTATATCTTCTTGGTTAAGGAGATTTATGGAGAACCCATTCCATTAAAAATCTAATCCTTACAAAATAGTTAAGTAATTAAAAATTCTGGCAACACTAGTAAACAATTGGAGAATAGCAAAGCTGGTCCTTCTTTCATTCATGATATTATGTGAAAATAGTGATTGTTTTATTAAACTCAATGAGAATTTAACCCCTTAAAAACTTTATAGAAGGTAAGTTATCACTCAATCATTAATTATTAATCTCACCCAAATAACAATTGTGTTGATATATTTGCTAATGATAATAGTATAGTATCTAATTTCAAGTAAATTTACATAAATTGTGGATATCTGCTTGAATTTAAAAAAATGAGTACATGTCTCAGAACAATTTGGAAATCAATGCTATAATATAGTTATCCAGCTAAATAACCTGATTATCATTCCATGGTTGAATTCAAGCTAGAAAATCCCTGAGACCTTCCTGGAAGCACACAATACAGCCTGTTATCTTGAATTTTAAGGACCTATGGGTCTATTGTCCATAAAGTCTCTTACTATTTCTCTTCCATCAATGACTCTCTTCTTTATATTTAGTACATTTCAGATGAGTTTTATTTTTCCAAATGTCATGGACACCTTTGTGGGATCCTACAGGGGAGAGGAACAATGCAAATGCATTCATTACTACCCCAAATCTAAAGCCCAAAGATTCAACTTGGAGAAAAAAATTTTTCTCCATCAGCAATATTTTATTTGTACTTTTTCCTAGGCATTTATCTTAAAGTAAAAGTCAAAGAGAACAAAATCAGCCTGACTTGGGAGTGAGAGGCCAGAGCAAATATAGATTTTATAATGCAGGAGAGATTTTGGCATGTTGCCCAAGGTGAAGGGAAGATGTGAGAGAGGGCATGTTGTTATTATCATTAAAGTGTGTTGTTTAAGAATAAAATAGGAAGAATCGTTGATCCCCCCCATAAATATCTCTTTATCAGCATGGACTAACATCATAATGAGAAGTAAGCAACCCCATTCGTTCCAATCCCAACCACAAGACCCCCTTTCTAGCAGACGTCCATGTGGGAGCCAGGGTCTGCTTTCAATGAGAGAGGTTGTTGTTTCACAACAAAGTCCTCCAATAGCTTAAGTTGGACATGCATACACTCCTTCCATATATGTCTGTAGCACATTCACCATGAGAATGAATTTAAGTTAATTGGGTATGAGATCCCTTTTGGGGAAATTTTATGAGACCCTTTTAAATAACAGAAGTGTCACAAACGGGCTGGAAAGCAGTCGCTGCACACAAAGAGTGCTGGAGGAAGATACAGTTGTCAAAAAGGTATTTTTTCCTCCTGCCGTGACAGGTGGCTTTGACAGTTCTGGTTTGTCAGCAGGCAGACTCATGAAGATGAGGGAATCAGAAATGAAAGATGCCAGTGAAAATAATTCTTCCTGTGACTGTGAAGTGGTCGTGCTATTGCTGTATCATAACGACATGCCGAAGACAGGATCAAAATGAAATCTCTCAACCTGCAGAAGAAATTTTTCCTAATAATACACCCTATGCCCATATTTTTCTCTATTTACTGGTCTTCTCTGCAGAGTAGAGAACACCGGAGTTAACTTGCTCAGGTCCATGGATTTCTGGAGGCTTGAACCTGCATGAGCTAGGATGTGGCTTTCAGGTTGGGGTTCCTTGGTAGGTTGGGTACAAGCAAGCAGCAGGATGAGGTGGGTTGTAGTGACCGGAGTCCAGCACCAGGGGGCGACCTGTCTACCACAGCAGGAGGCACAGTCACCTTGCTAGGCGGTTCCTCTTGTACTGAAGCCCTATTCTAGCTTCTGAGCATTATTGGTCATGAGAAAGGTGTTTACTTTCTTGTGAAAAGAAGTCTTCCAGAAACACTCTCTTCTCAGACCTTTTGGAAATAGCCGATGGCTACCATAATTGCTTTTCTTGAGGTCTATATTTGAGAAAATGATAAGCCACAGAGTTTTGAATCAGATTACCTAGACACATACATGCTACTTCTATCAACCAGTTATCAAGGAAAACTAAAGCTAAATGAAAAGCCAACTTCCTGCTGAGTTTGAGTGGAGTATATGTGGCAAGAGCATGAGAAAGTCTATTGGGAGTTAATCTCAGAAAGTGGGTGGCAGTGGGCACAGGAAAACCACAGGCTGCGGTGAGGAAAGGTGGGCTCCTGAATGGGTCCCAGCTGCCTGCTCCCTTATTTGATATACCAATATGATTCTACGCCTCCAGGTTTTTTCTGAACATTTTGGAAACTAACTATATGTAAATCATCTACAGTGGGTAGAAATGCCTTTTTTATGCCTTCCAATTTAAGGCCTGTCCTCTTAGTTTATTGCTATAGGGGGGTTGTAGAAAAGGTTTATATTAATCCTAGCCTGAATATTTTTGGAAAACATGGAAAATCTACATACTTGCTTCCAATTAGTAACTGTGGCCTACAAGTTATAGCCTTAGATATTCATCCTTTTAGCTCTCCATTGATAATAAAAGTGAGATATTCTCCAAAACATTATTAAAATTGAATATTTATTTATATATCTTTATTTAAACACTATGATTACAAATATGATTGTAGTTGGATTTCAGTCATGTAAAGAACATCCCCCTTCACCAGTGCAACATTCCTATCACTAATGTCCCAAAATTGAATATTTAAACATATGTAGACCTTTAAGAATAGAGAGATTGTGAGAAGAGCAACAAGATCATTTTTGAAAGTTGAATTGTAGGCATACAAGTCAGATTTGATATAGCATAAAGAAAACAGAATCTGGAGGCCACAATGTGAAGAAATGAAAAAGTTTTTAATCTTGAATTCTCAAGAGGCTCAGCAATCCCACTTATCTTGGCACCTGTAGGAGTCGGAATATAAATGAACCTAAAATGAGAGTGAATGTGAATTTTTAGGTCCTTTCCACTCCTAGAAGGCCAACAATTAGATCTTCTCTATATTTTCAGTTTCCTGGAATCTTTTTTTGAAAGCATAGGGTCTCTGCCTGGAGCCATCAAATCCATGTCCAGTATGGCCAGCAAAAGAGAAGGAGAAGCATCATGAGCAAGATGTTCTATTGATTGATAAGGCTTCCAGGCCCCTGTCAATGCAGGTCCCAGAACCCTGTTATCCAAATCTCACCTTTCAGACTGGAGACCAGAAGAATTTCTAAAGAAATCTGTTTAGACTAGGAGGAAATGAATGGAAGTTTCATTTCAAATTCAATGTCAGTAAGCACTTCCTAATGCCCCATTCCTGATGAAGAGGCAACATTACTTACATATCAGATACATAAGGTGCCAGTCATCAAGGATCACCTTATGCTCAACTGCAGGTGTCTTGCTGCCCAGAAAAGGTCAGGCAAGTAGGAGAAAAGCAACTCAGAAAACGCAAAAATAAGAAACCTTAAAAATACCAATTATTATTTCTATGAAATAAAAAGGTATGATTCTAAATAGTAATTTTCATGAAACAGGTATAATTTTTATATTAAAAGCATGATGACAAAAATAAAAAACCCAATAGAAGGCAATAATGATAGAGTTAAGTCTTCTCACAATAAAATAAAAAGAAAAGTTGTAGTCAAAGGGAAATTAAAAAAAAATTTAGGAGTAACTCAGATCCAAAAATCTAGATAAAAGAAGTTTCCCAAAAAGAGAAGAGAAAATAAAAGAAAGTGTATCTGAGTTAAGGATTGAGTTAAGGATCAAATAAAGAAATGGGACATTAATATAGATACAAAAACTCTTAACAAACTATCAGAAAATTGTCAGAAAATCTATATAGAAACATTAAGACTGTTCAACAATGTGAGATTTTTAAAAATACAATGCATAATTTATAATTAATTTTTTAGTTTTTGTTTACAATGCTCTTAATTCAAACACCACACCCTTTTCCCAAGAAACCCAGCCCCTTCCATTTTAAAACTTCTCCCCACACACAATTCAATTGTGTGGGCCAATTTCCCATTATGTTAAATTTGGATCTTTACTACTATCTTGATGTGTATCTTTAAATTTCATATATGAGGGAGATCTATCCCAGGAAAGCAGGGTAATCTCACCTTTTGAAATACTATGACTTCCACATTATCAAAATAAAGGAAAGTGTAGTTATTTCAATAGCTATAGAAAAATGTGACAAAATTTGATATTTATTTATGATAAAAATTTTAGAAACTAGGAATAGAAGAAAGCTTCCTCAATCATATGAAGAACATCTGCCAAAATAAAATCCTATAAGTTCTATTGTACTTGACAATAAAGCGTTCAACACTTTCCATCTAGTGTGCTTTCAAAGCAAGGTTTGCCTCTCTCATCACTTCTATTCAACATTGCATTAGAGGTTCTAGCCACTGAGATAAAGTAAATAAAGATATAAAAATAAAGTTGTAAAGATAGTCAACCAAGAAATAGAGCCATCTTTATTCACATACTTACAACTGTTTACATAGAAAGCTTTAAGGAATCCACATGATCTCAAACAATAAATGATCAAATTTATAAAATTGACAAAGTACAAAATATAAACATATTATACAAATCAATATGTAATAACAATGCACAAAACAAAAATTAAGTCACAACATAGAGCACACAATATAATTAAACTTCAAGACATGATAAAGAGATTAGTTAAGTAATGACCAGAAATATAGGTGGTAGATAAGATTGTATTTGTAGATATATAGAATTACAAGTAAATGGGTGACAGGAATGCATTTGAACATTTCCCCACAAACAGAAAATGTTTGTCCACCCTTTGTCATCTTTGTCATCTTATTAAATAATCTTTGTCATCTTAATAAATATTATCTTGCTCTACCCATTTCCCCTGAGCAAAAACCTAAGGTCATTTCGAACTGTACTTTTTTCAAGCACCACATTCCACCAATTACTTGATGAACAAGTTCTGTTTAATTTTTCTTCATAAACAGTTTAATATATTGCTTTCCATTTGAGTTTTTCACCCTGATCTGAGTCTTTTTCATTGCAACCTTCTTACTCCTTTCTCCAAGTCCAATAAATTTTTCATGTAATCCAGAACAATCATAGTGATCTTTTACTCCCTTCAAAAGTTTACAATTGTTGAAGAAGGAAAAAGTCAGAAAGAGGAAAAATCCCTGGTGTTTCCCTCCCTACTGTCCTCCATTGTTCTGTCTGTGCCCATCATTGACTGAACCCTAATTAGTACATGGTAAATCACCAGCTGGAAAGGTCAAGCAACCTCTGTCCCCACGTCCAAGATGCAGAATATTCAGGGAGAGAATTTGTTGTTGCTCATTGGCCTAAGATGGCCTTTTTGCATATTAACTTTCTCAAATGTTCTGATGGCACATGGAGGTTCCAGTAGGTTCCCCAAATGTCCCACACTGTAGAATCTGAAACTCTCAAAGCAAGAGACGGATATTACTGGAGTTAGCTTATACTTACATAAAGGGAGTTTATCCCAGGAAAAAATGTGTAAAAATCCCCCCCAAATATAAGAAGACCCAGTGCATTATATTTATATTTTTCTTGTTCTCACCACCATCAAAATGAATGCATGCCCCAAATCACATTTATTCTGTCGGCTGCAGGAATCGTGGCTATTTTGTTGGCATCGAGCCAAGTTTCCTGATAATCCTCAGAGCTCCACACAGTGGCTTCTGAAGTTACTCAGCACCAACTTCTTGCAATTGCACATTCAGCAAAGCATTCTGGTTCTCTCTCTTGAGCAGTCCTGCTAGCCCAAAGTGACCTATGCTTTCCTCATTTTAATTTCATAATCTATAAAATAGATGTTTGACGATGGGAACTGGGAGGACAAGAGAACCCTTTTCCAGGTTGAAGGAAGGGGCTTGCATAATGAATTGACTACCTGATCTGCCCTAGAAGCCCCCTCAATTTGTCACCAATACCCAGAAAACACAAGTCACTCATGAGTATCTCTTCAAAGCATGAAAAAGAGTAAGACACTTGACTCTGCTACTGTACTGTTGAGCATGAGGGAGTAGCAACATTTCAGCAAAGGTATTGAGCACACTGGCCATTGGCTGATCAGGTCATATTCCCCTGATGAATATTCACCTTTCTCTCTATTGTTGTGTATATAAATATTTTTGGGATTATTATGTTACTGACCCTACCCTAAACCAAGGGGGAATTGTTGTGTATAAATATTGTATAAATATTTTAGGGTTTAGTATGTTACTGACCCTACCCTGATCGGTGATTGTGCCCTACCCTAGGGTGTGACCTGGCATTCTGCCCCCACCCTAGGGTGGTACCTGATTCTGCTTCCACCATTGAGTGGTATCTGATCCCACCATTGGGTGGTACCTGATTCTGGGGAATAAAAATAAGGGTCTGTGGAAGGCGAGAGGCTTTTGGCTGGAACTTATGCTGAGTCTTTGTTCACCAAATAAAGCTAATATTTCCACAAGCCTGACTGTCTGCGAAATGTCTACCCGCCGTTTCACCTCAGAACCGTCGGCTGGACAGGGTGGCAGACTCGTGCTCCGAGCTGGAGGGGAAAGACCTCATCCTCCATCCCTCCATCAGTCAACCTCTTCAGGGGCTGACTTGCAACATTTATTGCAAGCTCCCCTACTCAATGCCTGGGTAAATATGTAAATTCAAAGTGGAGACTGGAATTCTGGAAAGGCCAGATTTGCCAGAGCCACACAAGAGATGGAAAAGAATTAGGAAGTATAGTGGTGGAGTTGACAAGGCACCAGCAAAGAGAGTCTGGAACAAACCCTTTTTATGTATGTATCCTGAAAAACTCAGAAAAATTAACCAGTTGAGCATTTAATTTGTGGAGCTGAGGACCGGCCATGTGGACCACTGTGGAACTGTTCAGAATACACTTGCATCTTGAACTGACTTGTATATAGGAGAGAGGGGTTTCAGGGTCTCCTTCCTTTCTAAATAAGAATGCCATGCTCCACTGTCCTCATTTCTGTCCTGGAAATGATGCTGAATAAGAATCAGATGGAGCTGAGCTCTCATACTTTTCTGTAATTTCACTGAAAAGGCGACTGGCCTAGGCTGGGTAATTACCCCTGGCCTTCCCATCTGTGCTAGAGATGAATCCTGGCACTCCGCCACGGGTGCTCTGCTCTGTGCTCCGGGCAAAGGAGCTCTTGACACGCAAACTGACACTTCCATTGCTCTCATGCCAGCGCGAGGCACAACTTTAATTAAACGGGGTTGCTTAAAACTGTGGCATAAGAGCTGGGGAGCAGACAATCTCTTCTATGACATCACACTGTTTGAGGATATTCTTTCTCTTTCCTGGGTACTAATCTTCCCTTGGCAGCCTCCCCCTGCCCCCGCCCATTCTCTGTTCAGAGCTCTGAGGGTTTTTATTGCATATTTCCCTTCAAATCCCTTCACAGAAATAAAATCTAGTAAGGATTGGGGACAGAGAACTTTTTCCTCTATGGATTGTCCCTTTGGGAAGAATGTTTCTCTCTTGCATGCCCACTGCCCCTGGGTGTGAATATTTAATATGTGCCAGTCACGTGAATATCATGTAGTTTAAGAAATCTCTCCAAAGAAAACTACAAAACACTGCTTCGAGGAATAAAAGAGGATGCAAGAAAATGGAGACACACACCCTGTTCATGGATTGGGAGGATTAACATCATTAAAATGGCAATAATACACAAAGCATTGCATAGATTTAATGCAATTCCTCTAAGAATACCAATAACATTCTTCAAAGAAGTGGTTCAAACACTCCTGAAATTTATTTAGAACAATAAACACCCACAAATAGCTAGAGCAACCCTAAGGAAAAAGGAGGCATCACTTTCCACAACTTTCGATTGTACTACAAAGCAATAGTCATTAAAACAGCATGTGATTGGAATAAAAACAGACCCTTAGATCAATGGAATAGAAAAGTATTCTGAGAAAGTTCCCTAGACATACAATCAATTAATCTTTTGTTAGTGTAGTTATTTTTCTAAGTGTACTCACCGCTCTTTGTGGTAAGCTTCATATCATAAGTTGGTGCTTCTAGCCCTCAACTCATCCCTATTATCTCTGGGTATTATTGACATACTATCTGTTATTTTTCTTAAACCCCATAGATGACTGAGACTATTATGTATCTATATCTCTCCCTCTGACTCATTTTACTCAGCATAATAGTTCCATGTCCATCCATGTATAGGAAAATTTCATGACTTCATTTTTCCTGAAAGCTGCATTGTATTTATATGTACCAGTTTCTTTTAGTCACTCATCTGTTGTAGGGCATTTGGGATGTTTCCAGATTCTGGCTATTGTAAATGACATTGTAATGAATGTAGGAGTGCAAAGGACATTTTTGTATTGTGTTTTTGTGTTCCTAAGGTATATCCATAGGAGTGGGATAGCTAGATCATATGGGAGTTCAAGGTCCAGTTTTTGAGAAATCTCCATATTGTTTTCCATAAGGGCCGGACTAGATAGCATTCACTCCAGCAGTGAATGAGAATTCCTTTTCCTACATCCCCACAAGCACTAATTTTCCTTGTTTTTTTTTGTGTGTGTGTGTGCATGTGTGTGTGCGTGTGTGTGTGTGATGTGTGCCAGTCTCTGTGGCATGAGATATTACCTTACTGTTGTTTTTATTTGCATATCCCTAATGATTAGTAATGTGGAGCATTTATTTCATGTGCTTTTGGACATCTGTATCTCTTCTTAGAGGAATTGTCTGTGCCTTTCTTCTCCCACTTTTTGATGGGGTTAGATGATTTTTTTCTTGCTAAGTTCTGTCAGTACTTTGTATATCTTAAATATTAGCCCCGTATCTGATGGTTATTGGGTGAATAGTTTCTCCCATTCTGTTCATGGCCTTTGTATCCTAGTCATTATTTTCTTTGAGTTGCAGAAGCTTCTCAGTTAATATAAAGATTTGTTTATCTCTGCTTTCACTTGTTTGGACAATGGTGTTTCCTCCTTGAAGATGCCTTTAGACTCAGTGTCATAGAGTGTATAACCTGTGTGTTCTTTTATATACCTTATGGTTTTGAATCTGATATCGAGGTCTTTAATACATTTGGATTTGAACTTTATTCATGGTGTTTGATGAAGATCCAAGTTTGCTTTTGTGCACGTGGCTGACCAGTTGTCCCAGCACCACTTGTTAAAGTGGCTTTCCTTGATTCATGATAGAATCATGATAGATGATAGAAAGAGAAGTAGAAGGCCTGTCCTGAAGACATGCAGAGGGTGGAGGAGGGGGGACATGGGGGGGCATTGTTGGTGAGAACGTTGCACTGGTGAAGGGGTGTTCTTTTTATAACTGAAACCTAACTAAAAGAATGTTTGTAAAAGCTTAAAATAGGTCTACCTTATGCTTTCAGTCACATTTTATTGGCAAGGAAAGTCAGAAGATGAAGTCTAAAGTAGTGAGAGCAAGGAAATATACAAGTGTAAGGAGATGGCTACCTTCTCATTCATGGACTCAATAATGGGGTCCCCTATAGAGCCACAAGGTTATCATATGTAAAAAATAAAATAAACAAAAAGAAATATCTTAATAAATCATAGCATGAGTGTGGAGACACATTATGGAGAAATAAAGCCTTTCTTCAGTAACCACACAGTTCAGATACTTGTGGGGAGAGTCTCTCCAGGGGTAGAGTTTTGAAAAAATCTTGGTCCTTTGGGGTGTTGGGAACCTCAGTCTCTGGCTGCTTCTTTAGAAAAATACTGAGAGCAGGAATGGACTGGGAATAGGTAGGAGGACATAATCAGATTTCCTTAAGGGTCTGGTCAAGCTTCTGTGTTCACTTTTGGGGCACCACAGCCAGGACCCCTCACCAATGCTCCTCACTGCTTACCAGAACCACAGCCCAGGTTCAGCCCAGGTTTTACTTATCTCTCGATTTGTTTGTCTTAAAAGGGGAACTGTCTTTGTTTGGTGGTAGAGAGGATTTTTCCCCTTTAAATATAAATATTGTGGTACTGCTCTGTTTTCTTGAAGTGGATCATTTGTAGGCTGCCATCTTTAAAGGAAGGAGAACAGGAAACTGAAAAAATAATCTCACTGTGCTTGATAGCTAGGTGTCAGAGACGGATGGGGGAGATAAGGGCCTATTCCTGGTGACTTATTCTTGGTACAAAATTTATCAGGATGGGAGAGAAAGCCTTGGAGAGAATTTTTAATCAGAAGTAGCCGTGACTGATGAGCAGACACATTGCACCCGCCTTCTGCAGTGTGATCCTGGGAATAGAGAAAGCAGTACTTTTGTCTGCCCTTCTTAACGGTTGTTAATTTTTAAATGCATTAAAATTCTTTTTAAATAAATGAAGAGTTCTGAAGATTTTTTTTTTCAATAACTCTGACTTGACTAAAAGTTGGAATGAAAACGTCATTTTTTTTTTTTTTTGGAATTTTTCCCTAGGCTTTGAAGTACTCCCAGCTATATTCTCCCTTCAGAGAGAAAATGGTTGTTTTGAAAGTCTCCTTTTAAGCAGCAATGGTGTTTTTTCTTTGCTGAGAGCTGTGCTTGTGCACTTCAAAAGCTGAGCATACAGTCTGCCCCACCCTGTTTTTTCCCTTTGAAGTACGTGTGGGGGCAGCCAAGTCTCATGATCACACTTTTGGCATTTCCATGGCACTTGAGGGTTTTCAAAGCCTTTCCGTGGCCATTATCTTATTTGATCTTCATGGCCACCCCAGGGATAGCAGGGCAGGCTCTTGTTCCCATTTTACAGATGAAAAATTAGGAGTTCAGAGAGGTTTTTCTCAAGGTGATAGTATTCCCCAATTAGAGGGTCCTACATCAGTATAAAACCGTTACAAGTGACCTGAGGGCTCTTTCTACCATATGGTATCATCTTGTACTCTGGGCATTTGGGGGACTAGAAATATAGAAACCAGGACAATAGAAGACTTGATGCTATCTCTGTCTACTGTCTGGGGGTGGGGGTGGGCATGTGCTCATCTGGTCTCTTGCTGCAGTTTTGGACCATGTATTAAAGAGGAAACCCATGCTAAGACTCCCCTGCGATTAAAAAACAAAATCAAGTTTAGACTAAAACTGATAATGGCCCCACCTACTTCAGTTATCCAGGTTTTTAAGAAACCATGGTCAGATCTTCTCTTTGGACTCAGCCCAGGCTGACCCTGGGAGCAGAAATGTCAGCTGATTTGTTTCAGAGCTCTTGTAGCAGCAAGTCCAGGTGATATCATCACACAGGGCTTCAACTTAAACTCATTTTGAAATCATTCCAGTACCTGATTAATTTCTGTCCACAGCTTACTCCTTATACCTAAGTCTATCAATTTTTTATGGCAGACAAGTACCAAGCTCAAGGCCATTTATTTATTAATTTAAGTGACTGCTTTGTTCAACCCAGGAACTGCTGCTGTGGGTTGGGCAGAGAAATGAGCATGTCCAATGGTAGAATGGTGATGTTTTGGGCTGAGAGATGCCAAAGTAGGAATGAGTCCAGATACTATGATCAACTACACCCTGGAAAAATAGTTGGGGGAAGAAAAACACTGTGTTGGTTCTTGAACTGTGAATAGTTGTAAACCTGACAAAGATAGCCAGGAAGGGCATGAGGAGTAATCAAAGGGATCGCTATTGAAGAAATAACTGCCACAGTGAAATATCAGAAGATGAAAGATAGATTCTGGGAGTCCCCATGAATGTAGCATTTGGGGAAGGAAGGAGAATATGTGAACCTAGAATCTGTGGGCTTAATCATAAAGGAAAGCACTAAGAATCTTGAACTTTATCCCAAAGGCAAAGTACAGCCTTAATAAGGGGGAGAGAGGTTGAGGAAGGATAATGTCATGCTTAATTTGCATTTTAGAAAGATCATTCTAGTTTCAGTCTAAAGAATCTAGCAAAAAGGCACCCCTTCCCACAGGCCTGCTCAAGACAAATGGAGTTTTAAAGAGACAGAAGGAACATACTGGTTCTTTGATGTTTTATCTTATTTTGTTTTTGTTTTTGTTTTTTTTTTATTTTTTGAGTCTCCCCAGCTCCATGTTCTGATTTAGCAAGATCATCAGAAACAAAATATTTTAACTTGAGTTATTTGTGTTCCCCCACAAACATACCTTTGCAGAGCTAAAATTTAATGATATTTTATTTATATGAGAACCAGTCATCTGGAAATCTCTGTTTTTTTCTGAAATTAAGTTTAAAGATGTTGTCCATCAAGTAATCAATACTCATTATTTGAGGGACCTTTCTTTGTTTTGTTGAGCTTTGAATAAAACATTCCGCAATGTTTTCCTATGTGCGTTCTAAAATTATTTTCATATTGCAGAATGTAATGTGAGGGACCCTACTCCCCACATATGATTACTTTTCTTGAATGTGATCACATATGTAAAAATCCTAACATCCTCTTGAGTATTAAGTAAGCAAGCATCTGTCTTCATATTATGATTTATACAGAACTTTTAATTCTAGGAGGTGGTAGATGGATATTGGCTTGGAGCCAGGTACAACTTCAGCTCAAATCCTGATTTCTCCACTTTCCGTAGTTGAGATCTTTAGCTGGTCATCGAATTTCAGTGAACCTCTGCTTCCTTACCCCTAAATCTTGGAAACTCACACCATGAAGTTACTCTGAGTAATGTATGAAAAAGTACCTGCAAAGTGTTCTTGACGGTTTCTTTCTTCACTTAATAAAAATGTGAGTAATATATGATAAACTTGTTTTTTTTTTCTTTCCTTTTTTATGTCAGGAAACTCAGTGGTGATTCAGGGACCAACTATAGGCTCCTGCCAGTGTCTACTCTCATACTTCACTTTTTTTTCTTCTTCTTCAAATTTCTATTTGTTTTAATTTTGCATCATTCTACTTGGTAAATGTTTATATTTAAAACTGTATCAACTGCTCTGGCAAATTTAAGTTCTTAACAGGTATTTTCACTAGTCTTATTTGGTTACCTGTAACATGTAAAAAAAAAAAGAGGTCTAACTCCTATATTTGATTTTTCTTTGGAGAAGTGACCTATGCTCTGTTCATTGTCCATAAATTTAAAATCTAGTCTTGGGCAAAAAGGAACTAAACCATACTTTTTAGGTTAAAAAAAGTGGATGATAGTCTACAGAAATAATTACTCATCTGGAAACAGATTCTATGGATTTGTCGTAGTTCTCTGGAGCAATGTGTTGAGTAGATGCCAAAACATCTACTGGTCCAGCAACTAAGGAGCATTTGGCTGATGAAGTGGAAATGTTCTGAGATAATTCTGGTTTGAGGAAAATATTAAATGAGTCTCATGTAATTTTATGATCTTGATTGTCAGCTCTGCTGTTTCATGCATTAACTTAATGCTTAGACTCAAGTCATAGCAAAGCACTTGATACTAGATCTGGGCCTCTGATTCATTCTTAATGGTCTTTCTCCATTCGCTCTAGAATTTTCTGGAAATCTTTATGCAATTGATTTATTCCTAATTTTCATGTAGTGAGAATGAGAAAAGGTAATTTCTAAAATAATTTAATTGTGTCACTCTCTCAGAAAAGGTAAGTGGATCCTATATCACAAAGTGAATAAATTACACATGGTTGGGACAAAGTCAGTTCATGTGCTGCATCTGATCTCCAAAATCACTGTTTCATTATGCTAGGAGTCATGAAATTTTTCTATACATGGATGTACATGGAATCTATTATGCTGAGTGAAATAAGTCAGAGAGAGAGAGAGAGAGAGAGAGAGAGACAGAATGGTCTCACTCATCTATGGGTTTTAAGAAAAATGAAAGACATTCTTTCAATAATAATTTTCAGGGCTGGGTGGTGGCGCTAGAGGTAAGGTGCCTGCCTTGCCTGTGCTAGCCTTGGACGGACCACTGTTCGATCCCCCGGTGTCCCATATGGTCCCCCAAGCCAGGAGCGACTTCTGAGCGCATAGCCAGGAGTAACCCCTGAGCATCACCCAGTGTGGCCCAAAAACAAAAAACAAAACAAAACAAACAAAAAAAATAATAATAATAATAATAATAATAATAATAATAATAATAAATTTTCAGGCACAAAAGAGAAAAGTGCTGGAAGTTACAGCTCACCTCATGAAGTTCACCGCAAACAGGGGTGAGTTTAGTTAGAGAAATAACTACGTTTTGAACTATCCTAATAATGAGAATGTATGAGGGAAATAGAAAGCCTGTCTAGAGTACAGGCGGGGGTTGGGTGGGAAGGAGGGAAATTTGGGACATTGGTGATGGGAATGTTGCACTGGTGATGGGTGGTGTTCTCTACATGACTGAAACCCAAATACAATCATGTATGTAATAAAGTTTGTTAAATAAAAAAAAGAGCTGAACTTTATGAGCATGTTATGAAGATATATGAATTGAAAAAAAAAGAAAAAGAAATTCCATTATAATGTTTTAATTTTATACCCCATATTTCAAGCTGTCTTTTCATAGAAAATAGTTTCAATTGTTGTACAATTAATAAATTCTCAAAATTTAAATATTCCATAGTTAACTGTTTTGTACTTATAATTTTAATGTAACTGAAAATTAAAATTGTTTTAATTGCATTTTCTAAAATATTTGCAGTACCTTAAATATTGGAAGAATTTCTGAACTCCCTTTTGGAGTCCCAAGGAATTCCTATATCCTTTTCTCAGCAGGTATGCCTAAAAATGGGAGAAGGAAAAGGGAAACAAAGGAGGAAGAGGAGAAAGCAGCAACAAGGAAAAGAAGAAAGGATGGGAAGGAAAGAGAAAAATGAAAATACAGTCATGAATCAAAAAGTTGTGCTAAATTGATTTTTAATTAGGTATTGTTTTAGGAAGAATTTAACATTTAACACTTATAAACACTTATAAACTGACTACACAGAAAATTGTTTCTTGGGGCCAGAATGATAGCACAGCAAATTTGCCTTGCATGCAGCCGACCCAGGATGAACTTGGGTTCAATCTCCAGCATCCTATATGGTCCCCTGAGCCTGGCAGGCATGATTTCTGAGCACTTCTGGGTGTGGCCCAAAAACTAACAAAAAGTGTTTCTTCCACTAATTAAATTTTACCTTAATATAACTTAAAACATCTTTCAGTGCAACAAGTTAAATCAAGTTTTTATGTGATTTTTTTCTAAAGGATATCTTTCATTAATTTTGTAAGATAATAACAGCATTTTAGCTTTACTTTATTTAAAAAATAAATCTTATCTGTTAAATTACTCAAAAAATAATATATAAAAAAAAATTCGTGCAAACACTACTTCCTAGTCTTTTCTTTTAACTGGTTCCTCATCAAATTCTTCCAGAAGAATTCCAGAAGGAGATGAGACTAGAGTAGAAAAGAAGGAAAAGGGTGGTGTTTTTATGTGTCTTACCAATTTCTTTCATTCTCTCTATGATAGCAATATAAAAATGTGTTCTAACCAGCTTTTTTGGGGCGCTTGCAGTATAATACTGGCCTGAGTGATTCTTTGATTCTTTGCCATCATTATTTCTAAACATTTAGACTCATATCTAGAGTTAGGATATGTATTCCGTGGACATGTATAGAGTCTGTACTACAAGGAGCTAGCTGACACAAAAAATCTGCAAGATTTTTTCAATTTAAACAAGCAGAGACATGAAAAATAATCTGAGGAGATGAATTGGGTATAAGAGCAATTAGGATGGCCTACAACGGTAAATCAAGCTGAATTTATCAATATGGTTCTTGGCTAATTTAAACTTAAGTTTAGTGATACTGAGATACCTGCTAAAACATACTGGAAAGATTCAAAATAATTAAGAAAACAAGAATGGTATATTTATCTTGTGTAGCACTTATACTTACTCAGTTCCATTACCTTCTTAGAAAGGAATCAGTTCATACTTCCTTAAGTAGGTTGTTAAAAAGAGTCAGTGAAAGGGAGCACCAGAAATCTTAGCTGACTTTGTTGTAGCTATGTGTAGGCTGGAAGGTACTGCCATGGTGATAGTTTTCCTGTTTCACTGAGACTTATAGGATTCTAAAATATCAGAAGCCAAAGGATAACACTAACCGCCAGAGACAAGGTGAACAGAATTGAATTATCATAATGTGAAGCAGAGATGAAGTGGTAATCATCTTTGATATGGTTCTGACCTTCGAAATTTCGGGTAGTTAGTTGATCACAATGTCCTTAGGAACAAAATAAATGGTCAGTCTCATTAAATGTCACTTGATTTATGTAACAGGGAAAACTATAGTCTAGTGAAGAGAAAAACCTCAATAGAGATTTCAAAATGACTATCCTGACCTCCCACTCAGTTCTAAAGGCTAATCAGTTTATAATCCTAAAGCTCCTGATTATAAAGAAGGCTACTTTTGAGGCAAGCCCTACCTTCCATGTATCTCTCCACAAATTTCCCAAAGGAATAGGAAGCCATCTAATGAATAATACTGATATCTTTCAGGAATCATGATACAATGACACACCATATATGGTACAGTATATATGTATTTATGGTTATTATATATGTAGTTATTATATACTATGTGGTGGCACTGGCTTGAGCTACTCCAGGTGGTGCTGCTCAGGAATTATTTCTGGCTCTTTGCTCAAGGTGGTGCTCAGAGAACCATTTATAAAGAAGAATCTAAGAGGACATGGTGGAAAAATACAAATGGAGACTTGGTGATAAATTAGGCCCAATGCTGTATCATTGGCCCTTAAGAGGTTTGTAGAATTCTTTCCCCTGATATTCATTATATAACTAGAAAAGAAATACTCAGAAACACCAGAATCCCAACAATGGCTAAGAAAGGATTTAGGTAGAAAATGCAAACAGAAGTGTCTGAAATTTTCTCTCCTTTTTAAGACATTAAACTAAAAGCAACCCTCCAGAGAAACTGCAAAGTTTAGGGACACAGGTGAAGACTTGAAAGAGACAAGAGTGGTAATTATGATCACCTCCAACTGAGTTCAATCCATTTGCTTTATAGGAATGGTAAATGGGTCTTGGACTAGAATTTTAAATTTTAATCAGATGGTAACTAACTCTAATTACAACACTGATGCTCTGGTTGTAGAATTTCTCCATGAACAAACTGAAATAACCCTTGAAACTTATCACACATATATTTGTATAGAAAATGCTTTGAACACCCTATCAATTTATAAGATCCCTAAGAAGTGATTTTCTTTCACCTGGCAAGAGTCATAAAGTACCTTCATTGCTTCCTTTGTACTTTGTCAAATCTCCTACTCTTTGCCATAATCTAATCCAATGATATTAATCATCTTAACATTCCACAGAGCATTTCATAAGTCATTGCTGGTCCTCAAATCAGAAATTATCAAGTACCTTAAGAATTTTAGGGGCCAGAGAGATAGCATGGAGGCAAGGTGTTTGTCTTTCATGCAGAAGGACGGTGGTTCAAATCCTGGGATCCCATATGGTCCCCAGAGCCTGCCAGGAGTGATTTTTGAGCATAGAGCTAGGGGTAATTCCTGAATGCTGATGGGTGTGACCCAAAAAACAAAAAACAAAAAAAGAATGTTAGTAAGATATATTATTACTAGAGAAATGGACATAAATATCATATAATTTCAAGGGCATACAACACCTGAAATCCCAGGCATATGTATAATATTTATTTAATCTAGGTCAGATGGTAAATTTCCTTCTATATGAAAGACCATTTTTTGTCCCTTATACTCTCTATCTCTAGGAAAATGAAGCAATTGGGTGGTGGAGGCATGCTTTGGATTTCAGAGACAACATATATTTATGTGTGATGTTAACATCCAATTTTCAATAAAGTGGGGAGTTTTGAGTAAGACTCAGAGAATACCCTGCTCATAGATTGGCAGGATTAGTATCATTAAAATGGCAATACTACCCAAAGCATTGTATAGATTTAATGCAATTCCTCTAAAGACACCCATGCCATTCTTCAAAGAAGTGGATCAAAAACTCCTGAAATTCATTAAACACCCATAAATAGCTAAAGTAATACTTGGGAAAAGGAATATGGAAGACATTACTTTCCCCAATTTTAAATGGTATTACAAAGCAATAATTATCAAAATGGCATGGTATTAAAATAAAGAGAGATGCTCAGATCAGTGGAATAGACTTGAGTATTCAGAGAATGTTTCCCAGACATACAAGTAACTAATCTTTGATAAAGGGGCAAGAAATCCTATATGGAGCAAGGAAAGTCTCTTCAAAAAGTGATGTTGGCACAACTGGTTAGCCACTTACAAAAAAGCAAATTCAGACCCCCATCTAACACCATGCACAAAGATCAAATCCAAATGAATTAAATACCTTGATATTAGGCCTGAAACCGTAGGTGGGAGAACCTATTCACCCAATACCCATCAGACAAGGGGCTAATATCCAAAATATACAAAGTACTTACAGAATTTAATAAGAAAAAAACATATAGCCCCATCAAAATATTGGGAGAAGAAATGAACTGACACTTCCTCTAAGAAGAAATACAAATGGCCAAAGGACACATGAAAAAATGCTCTACATCACTAATCATCAGGGAGATGCAAATGAAAACTACAATGAGGTACCATCTCACACCACAGAGACTGGCACACATCACGAAGAACAAGAAAAATCAGTGCTGGAAGGGTGTGGAGAGAAAGGAACTCTTATTCACTGCTGGTGGGAATACCATCTAGTCCAGCCTTTATGGAAAATAATATGGAGATTCCTCAAAAAAAAAAAACTGGAAATTGAGCTCCCATATGATCCATCTATATCACTCCTAGGGATATACCCTAGGAACACAAAAATACAATTCAAAAATCCTTTCACACCTATATTCATTGTCACGCTAATAGCCAGACTGGAAATAATCAAGATGCCCTTCCACAGGTGAATGGCTAAAGAAACTGTGGTGCATAAACACAATGGACTATTATGCAGCCATCAGGAGAGATGAAGTCATGAAATTTTCCTACACATGGATGTACATGGAATCTATTATGTTGAGTGAAAAAAGTCAGAGAGAGACACAGAATAGTCTTACTCATCTATGGGTTTTAAGAAAAATTAAAAATATTATTGTAATAAGGTCACAAGACAATAGAGTCAAGGGCTGGAAGGGCCAGAAGGACTAGCTCACAATTTGAAGCTCACCACAAGAGTGATGAATGCTATTAGGGAAATAACTACACTAACAACTAGCATGACAAAGTCAATGAAAGATAGAAGTAGAATGCCTGTCATGAATACAGGCAGGGATGGGGGAGGGGAGGGAACTTTGGTGGTCAGAATGTTGCATTGGTCAAGGGGGGTATTCTATTTATGACTACAAACATGCTTATAATAATGGTGTTTAAATAAAGACTTATTAAAAAAAAAAGACCAGGATTCAGGGAAAGTTTCTCTACCACTGTCCCCTAAGATATAGCAGAGCTCATATTGCACATTTTCTGAAGTTCTGATTGTCTTCTGGCAAGATACTAGAGTCTTAGGATTTGGGAGGGAAAATATGTCTCTCTTCCACATTTAGTTATTCTCTTTTGATAAATAGTTTCTTGCTTCTTCATCCTGGAATATCTGATCATGGGACTCCATGTGATCTCGACAGCACACCATAAATTCAGTAGTATTGGATTCTTCGAGTTAAAAGGTTTGCTTGCATACATGCAATTAATTATCATGTAAAAATGTAAGTAAAATAATAACCAG
The DNA here is from genome assembly GCF_024139225.1 of Suncus etruscus. NCBI lineage: Eukaryota > Metazoa > Chordata > Mammalia > Eulipotyphla > Soricidae > Suncus > Suncus etruscus. The sequence continues at coordinate 101,863,636 of NC_064853.1, forward strand.
ACATAGATGTTCCTGCAGGCATAAATAACTCAAATTCACAAGTCACTCAGACAACAGCAATAGATCAGATGAACTGCCTGCCTCCACTCTCCTGACCCATAACTGTAGCATCATGGGAAGTTCTCCCTTTAACAACAGGTCCCCACTTTCCCACCAAATTTGGATTTATAGATAGCTCTTCAGGATATCTTGGCACTCTCAAGCAGAAGATCGCTACAATTTTACTGTCTAGATAATTTATACGTCTGCTTACCATATATTTTGGCCTGTATCCCCACAATACCCCATTTTACTTGGAAGTGGAGAGTCTCCAATCATTTTATTTTTATTCTTCGTCCTCCTTAGTAGGGGGGATTCACTAGTGCAGTAGAAGATAGCTACCACACTTCCAGACATCATTTATAGTCAATGCAGGAAGGAATGATAAAGGAAATGCCAGCTGGCTTTCCCATTAATCAACAAAACAACCTTCTAGAAAACTTTAAGTCTCCTTGGCCAGAATTGTAGTTTGACCACCAACTTCTAGCTGTGAGAGAGGATGAGGAAATACTTAACTCTTCATCATCCAAATCAAAAAGTAGTCATAGTGCAGAAAACAGGAAATAGCTGCCAGGTCCAACACATGCAGTGCCGGCCACAGCAAATCTAGTGTTAGCTGTTCTTAGTCTTGTTCTACTTCTTCATCAGACAAAAATAAATGAAGATCCCATAAAAATTCTTAGTCATTATAAAATACAGAATTTTAGATGTTTTTGGTAATGTTGTATGTTGGTTATTATATGAACATCTTTAGAAGATAGATAACTAGGCTGAGTTGATGATGAGATTGTACTGTTTAGGCCAGATTTAATTTCTCTGTGGTATGAATAGTTGGCAACAAAGGTAACACACAGGTCTTGGGGGAATGAGTTATTTTCATTTGAGTTTATAACTAGGAAATCAGAACTCACAGATTATTTCAGATTTAAATATCTGGATCTATTTATCTCAATCAAGACTGGAACTTTCTCTAAGAATACATTTAGTCAATGGTATACCTAAAATTCTGAAGAATTGGAGATAAGTCTTTTTTGGTTGATTATAGAGACTTTGGGAAAATATGTCTAATTATCAGGACTAAAGAATTTAGCAAGGATCAGATTCCATATCCTAGAGAATTAAAAAAATTTGAAATAAAAATTCCCCTCAGGAACCTCCCTTCATTCAGAGAATTAATTACATATTGTTCCATCCAGGGGGAAATTCTGCTTTCCATTTATCGTTGAGTGGAACTTCATGCCATACAGTTAGGACTGATGTTTCATACTGAAGTCATACAAGACCAGGTGCTTGGTGCTTGGTGCTTACAAGATCAGGTGCTTGGTCATATGCCACCTTTTACTGGGTGACTGACAAAATTTTAGTGATTTTTTTACATTGAAGTATCAGATATATATATATAGAAAAATAACAATGATGAATATCTTATTAAGGGAATTTTATAAATACATATATGTAATATCCACTCAAATCATAGCATTATTATCACTCCTTATGCTTGCCCTTTCTTGACAATATAATACTCTTCCATTCAATGTATTCACTTTCTTGACTTTTCTTTCCCATCCACCCAATGTCACTGAGATTTATTTTACATAAAACATCTGTAAGTTTCAGATATACACAGAATGATTATATGTTTGTGTATAGTGACATGATCACTGTAGTAAGTCTTGTCAGCATCCACCATATAATCTAACAAGATTATAATTTTCCTTATAAGAACTTTTAAGTTGTACTTGCACTAACAATTTTCAAATGTACAATAAAGTATTAACAATATATACAGAACTTTTAACTTAAATATTTCAGACTATGTTTATACATTTAACCTATCTTCCAACCTCTAATTCTGGCAACCACTATTTCTATTACTATTTCTATGAGTCTTTTATTGAGATTTTTTATTGAGAATTTTTTTTTTTTTTTGGCTTTTGGCTTTTGGGTTACACCCGGCAGTGCTCAGGGGTTACTCCTGGCTCTATGCTCAGAAATCACCCCCGGCAGGCTCAGGGACCATATGGGATGCTGGGATTTGAACCACAATCCTTCTGCATGCAAGGCAAACACCCTACGGCTGTGCTATCTTTCTGGCTCTTTTATTGAGATATTTTTAACTTAAGTGATTTCATACAACATTATGTTTTTCTGCCTGAATTATTTCATTTATTATAATAAATTTAAGTTCCATTTATGCTATTTCAAATATTCAAATAGTTCAAATTTCTTTTATGACTAAGTAGTATTTCATGTGTATATTTCTAATATATAAATTATACTTTCATAAAATATAATATAGAATTTTATACAACTTTCAATTAATATTGACTTGTTTTGTAAAATAATTTATTTAGAAAATATGAGAATATAAAGATTGAGACAAAGGAGGACAAGAAAATATTATTTAAAATAAAGTAAGAAAAACAAGTAACTCACAACTCATAATCTAGGATGTGGGTAATGACATAATAAAGTGTGTTTCTCATTTAATTTTTAAAAACATATGTGTGGTCTGACTTATTTTTGAATTTAGTGTGAATACAATTAATGTAAATGGAGTATAATGTCATTTCTTCAGTCAGTTATTACAATGATGGGATCATCCTTGTTAACACAGATGATTATATATACTCCATCCTCATCAATAAGCAACTTAACACTTAAAAATTTTTTTGGGGGGGGGGAGGGTCACACCTGGCAGCATTCAGGGGTTACTCCTGGACCTATGCTCAGAAATTGCCCCTGGCAGGCACGGGGACCATATGGGATTTGAACCACCGTCCTTCTGTATGCAAGGCAAACACCTTACTTTCATGCTATCTCTCCAGCCCCCAAATATTCTTCTGTTCGTTGGGTCTGGAGTGGTGGTGTGCTAGTCTAGGACAGACTACGGTTCAATCCCCAGCGTCCCATATAGTCCCCCAAGCCAGGAGAGATTTCTGAGCACATAGCAAGAAGTAACCCCTGAGTGTCACAGGGTGTAGCCCAAAAAACCAAAAAAAATTTTTTTCTGTTCATGGCCAACTGAATAATTTAAAGTTTTATTTAATCAAAAAAAGGTTTTATTTAATCAAACGCAGTCTTGCTGTGATTAATCATGTATGTGTTTCTAGCTTTTGTGCTTGTTTTTGTTTGGGGGCCATATCTAGCAGGGCATAGAGCTTATTCCCAGCTCTGCACTCAGGGGTCATACATGTGGGGGATGTCTCAGACCATATGTGATGCCAGAGATTTAATTTGGGTTGGCCACATGTGGTAGCACATTACTCTGATACTATTTTTCCAGCAGCAGTATACTTGATTCTTCATCAGGTTATGGGTAACTTTCTTTTTTTAATATATATATATATTTTTTATTTAAACACCTTGATTACATACATGATTGTGTTTAGGTTTCAGTCATGTAAAAAACATCACCCATCACCAGTGCAACATTCCCATCACCAATGTCCCAAATCTCTCTCTTCCCCACCCTACCCCCACCTGTACTCTAGACAGGCTTTCTATTTCCCTCATACATTCTCATTGTTAGGATAGTTCACAATGTAGTTATTTCTTTAACTAAACTCATCCCTTTTTGTGGTGAGCTTCATGAGGTGATCTGTAACTTCCAGCCCTTCTCTCTTTTGTGTCTGAAAATTATTATTGCAAGAATGTCTTTCATTTTTCTTAAAACCCATAGATGAGTGAGACCATTTTGCATTTTTCTCTCTCTCTGACTTATTTCACTCAGCATAATAGATTCCATGTACATCCATGTATAAGAAAATTTCATCACTTAATCTCTCCTTACAGCTGCATAATATTCCATTGTGTATATGTACCACAGTTTCTTTAGCCATTCATCTGTTGAAGGGTATCTTGGCTGTTTCCAGAGTCTTGCTATGGTAAATAGTGCTGCAATGAATATAGGTGTAAGGAAGGGATTTTTGTATTGTATTTTTGTGTTCCTAGGGTATATTCCTAGGAGTGGTATAGCTAGTTCAACCTTTATGGAAAGCAATATGGAGATTCCTCCAAAAACTGGAAATCGAGCTCCCATGGGTAAATTTCTATTGGATGAGATTTCTGTGTCATAAAGTATGATTATCTTCAGCCTCGGCGCATACAAGTTTCTACTTTTCCGGGACCAATAATTATCTGTTAACCTGGGTCTATTAACTAGGTCTTTCTGAAGTGATTAGGTCTCTGATTTTGATAATACAGAAGAAGCTTCTGATACAATGTACACAAATGTTATAACTTCGTGTCATCTGACAAGCTTTTCTTAAGATCCCATAAAGCCAACTTCCCTAAGTTTTTATTATGTTAGGATGTCTCCTAGAAATCCTCTTTGATTGTGCCTCTTTGCCACCATTATTTGGGACAGTTGGCTTCTTTAATTAATGAGAAAATCTGTTAGAAGGAAAGAGAGTTCTTGGAAACATGGAAACCCAGATATATCTGCTGGTTTATCTCTTTCACTTGATATTGCTTCCCAATTTACACAACTACCTGACTTTGACAAGCCTGGAATTTACTAAAAATGGAAAGATGCATTTCATAACTCTTCTTTCAACCTTCTATTTTCTGCCCCTAGAGACCATGAGAAAATAGTGCTGGTAGAAAGTTAAAGCTTTGAAATGATTTGAAAATCTATAAAGTATCATCAAGGGGATAAGAGGAAGTTCTTTAAAGTCAGTAGATTCAGTGAAACTGAAGTTTGTACAGGTCATTGTATCAACTCTTGGATACAGGCTTGTCCTGAGCATCCAGATCTCAGGTTGCTCCTCCTATACACATTCCCAAAATCAAGTCTTTATAGGGATATCATTCTAGGCACAAATTAGGCCCTTAGAAAAGGAGAATAGAGAATAATAATATAAAAATATGAAGATGCCCTTAACTGAAATGGGTTTTAGACTGGGATACAGGTAGGAGACCAGC